>NW_023270839.1:9284770-9323949 GCF_011800145.1 Mirounga leonina
CCCCGCATGGAGCCCCGCATGGAGCCCCGCATGGAGCCCCGCATGGAGCCCCGCATGGAGCTCCCCGCTCCGCGGGAAGCCTGCTTCTCCCTCTCCCACTCCCCCTGCTTGTGTTCCGTCTCTCGCTGTGTCTCTCTCTGTCAAATAAATAAATAAAATCTTTAAAACAAAACAAAAACTGTTTGTAGAAGGATGAAATGGTGAATGACTGGTAGGAAGTGAGATGATTGATGTAAGGCAGGACACATAAATATTTAAAGCATGAATTGTCATGTGTTTATTTCAATGCGAATGAATAATTAATACATGAAATCTCTGGCTTCATATGTATCATTGCTTAGAATCAAACTGTGTGAAAACGTGAATTGATAAGAAAGGAAATGTTAATTAATAATACAGAAGGGACGGAGCCATGGTGTAGGTTGCCTGACGTCTGGGAAACTCTGAGATAAACAAGCTTACCTGGGTCTACACCCTAATTGGCTTCTCAATTTGAACTTGTTTCCCAACAATGTTGTTTTCCAGGAATAGTCATTACTGCTCATATATTTAGTGGTTGGGTCTTTCCCTTTGATGCCTTTTCCGGGGAATTGTTGGCCCCTTAACTGTTAAGATATGTTCTTCCTTCAAAGCCAGGGCATTTTCCTGCATGGAGCGTCATGCCCTACTCTCTCCTACTTGCGTCCTATCTTCCCTTAAGAGGGACAAGCTTGGTTCTCTGCTAAAGTGTGTGGGCTCTTTAAAATGACAGCTCAGGGCGCCTGGGTGGCTCAGTCCTTAAGCGTCTGCCTTGGCTCAGGTCATGATCCCAGGGTCCTGGGATCGAGCCCCGCATCGGGCTCCCTGCTCGGCAGGAAGCCTGCTTCTCCCTCTCCTGCTCCCCCCTGCTTGTGTTCCCTCTCTCGCTGTGTCTCCCTCTGTCAAATAAAATCTTTAAAAAAAATAAAAAATAAAAAAATAAAAAGACAGCTCAGAGTTTGACTCACAGCTCTGCTATTCACCTACCACATCCTGACCTCAAAGTGCTTGTCCTCCCCTTTCTGCTAGGGAAACAGTAAAATTCTTTCCAGATACACAGATACACTAAGTCTGATGGTGGGTTACTCTAGATCCTGAGCACAGGTAAAAACACTAGGAGGTGTAGAGAGTGTTACCTCCTGGACAGCATTATTGTAAGGCTTATTCCCAATTGCCCAGTATGAAACAGGTGTACCAAAGAGGTGGTGGTTTCCTGGTTTATTTTCAATACTCCACAAGGCATACAAATCATGAATGATGCTGAGATATTTAGGCTGTATAGCACCCTCTCAGGTTTAATGAGTTTTAGGCCTCTTGTTTTCCTATTAGACCAGAGGTCGAACCCTACTGGAGTTAGCCAAGGACAGGAGCTATTCCACTGATGTTTGTGGACTGACTGACCGGTATCCTCCAGGGCATTAGCCAATTAGCACTCTTCACACCTGGATAGTCCCAGTGGTGCAAGATCACCCTGTAGTCTTCTGTGTTGAACTTTTCTCTTGCTCAATTGAAAAACAGCTCTGAGGGATAGGGATTTGCATGTTGCCTTCCATGTAATACTTAGATGTTTTCTTGATAATCTTAAAGCAACAATAACAAAGCAACAATAATAAATATACATGTTGCATTAATCAGGTTTCTCCAGAGAAACAGAGCCGATAGGATATACATAAGAGGTTTATTATAAGGAATTGGTTCATGCAGTTATGAAGGCTGGCAGTTTCCAGGATCTTTAAGGTGATGCGGCAAGCTGGAAACACAGGAGAGCTGATGGCGTAGTTCCAGTCTGAAGGCAGGCAGGCTTGAGACCCAGGAAAAGCTGATGTTTCGGTGCAAGTCAGAAGGCAGAAAAAAGCCGATGTCCCAGTTGAAGGCCATCAAGCAGGAGAATTCTCTTTCATTTGGGGAAGGGTCTATCATTTTGTTCTTTTCAGACTTTCAAGTGATTGGATGAGGTCCACCCAAATTAGGGAGAGCGCTCTGCTTTACTCAGTTTACCAACTTAAATATTAACCTCACCCAAAGTTAAAAAAAAGAAAAGAGGGCATCTGGCTGGCTCAGTCAGGGGAACATCTCGGGGTTGTGAGTTCGAGCCCCACGTTGGGTGTAGGGATTGCTTAAATAAATAAACTTTTAAAAAATATATTAATCTCACCCCAAACCATCCTCACAGAAATATGTAGAATAACGTTTGATCGAATATCCAGGCACCCCGTGGCCCAGTCAAGTTGACACATAAAGGGTGCCTGGGTGGCTCAGTGATTGGGTGTCTGCCTTTGGCTCAGGTCATGATCCTGTGGTCCTGGGATCTAGTCCCATGAACCCAAGAGCCCCATGGGTCCTGGAATTGAGCCCCACATCAGGCTCCCTGCTCACTGGGGAGCCTGCTTCTCCCTCTGCCTGCCACTCCCCCTGCTTGTGCTCTCTCTCTCTGTCCAATGAATAAAATCTTTTCAAAATCTTATGTTGACACATAAAATTAACCGTCGCATATGTATAATACAATAAGTTTTATTTCAAGTAGTCAGGCTATTTCTTCTGGATTTAGGTATAATCTTTTAAGAAAATCATATTTATATTAGTAAAAAAATTCAGAAATGTGAATTGCATTTTCTGTAGACATTCTTTACACACATACGTACCTACTCCTTTATTTTTTTATTTTATTTTTTTAAGATTTTATTTATTTATTTGAGAGAGAGAGAACGAGAGAGAGCACATGAGAGGGGGGAGGGTCAGAGGGAGAAGCAGACTCCCTGCCGAGCAGGGAGCCCGATGCGGGACTCGATCCCGGGACTCCAGGATCATGACCTGAGCCGAAGGCAGTCGCTTAACCAACTGAGCCACCCAGGCGCCCATACTCCTTTATTTTATCAGGGATTCAGAGAACTAGAGTCTGAGCTGGAAAGAATTTGTCAGGTCTTTCGTTACAAGTCTTTTATTTAGCAGCTGAGGACCAGAATGGTGGGGTGATTTGTCTAGCTGACACAGAAAATTTGTCTAGCTGATAGAACTGGGAATTAAATATATGGCTCCTTGATACGAGGATTCCATTAGGACTATGTGGCAATTTAACAAATGAGGTGGGTCTTTGTGCAACCTGTAGAGATCTCCAGGTGGTGGGATGAAGGGAAGGAAGGGGGCGGGAGCAAGGGCTGGGTGTGCAAGAAGAAGGAGGATATAACTAAGTGAGCTCCTCAGCAGAGTTCGTAGAGTGAGGAGAGAGGAGAAAGGGAGAGAATGTGAAGTGCTGAGGGTCTGAGGTCTGGTAAGACAGGGGAAGTGAGACACAGGTGCCCTACTCTGCCTCTTCGTTCCCTCTTCTGAGACAGAAAGCACGACTCAGATGTGGATCCTCTCCCTACTCACTCCTGGAAAAGACTGTCTTCTTCTAGGCCAAGAACTTTGTATAAATATATTTTTTAAAAGATTTTATGTATGTATGTATGTATGTATGTATGTATGTATGTATGTATGTATATATGTATGTGTGTGAGAGAGCGCACAAGCAGGGGGAGCGGCAGGCTGAGGCAGAAGCGGACTCCCCGCTGAGCAGGGAGCCTGATGCAGGGCTCCATCTCAGGACACTGGGATCATGGCCTGAGCCGAAGGCAGTCGCTTAACCAACTGAGCCACCCAGACGTCCCAAGGCTAAGAACTTGGTAATCAATTCCTCAGACTCCTCAGCTCTACCTCCGGGGGTATGAATGTGAAACAAGACCTTCCCTCTCCAATAGAGTTGATTCTCCGTGCTCAGCAGCATTTGGCACAGTTGACCACTCCTCCTCCTTGGTGAGACTGACCTAGGAATGCAGCTTCTTATGAGAGAAGCAAGGATGAAAAGCATCGTGAGATCAGTCCTGCTGCCCTCAAGGCAGATAGTCAAGCTGCAGACTGGTCTCTTGCCCCCTCTGCAAGTTCCTCTTCTTCTCCCTGGTACTTGGATTGGGGAGAGCCCCAGGGTCAGTGTGTCCTTTTCTCTATCTACACACACTCTTGGTGATCTTACCCAGTCTCAAGGCTTTTAAGTGCCACTGATATTCCAGCAATTCCCAGATTTATACCTCTAGTCCAGCTCTCTCTCCTGAACTTCAGACTCATATATCCAAGTGTCCACTTGACATCTTCAGTGGATGTTTAATAGACATATCAAACTTACCATGTCCCAAATGAAAAGACTGATCCTCTCTTCTCCTCCTCCCCTAAAACTGCTCCTCCATTTATATTCCCCTCCTCAGTCAAAGGTAATGTCACCCTTTCCATTTTGAGGCCAACAACTTTGGTGTTGTTCTTGATTCCTTTCTTTTTCTTTTGTCCCCCTTCCAACCTGTCAATAAAGTCCGTTGTTTTCACCTTCAAAACTCATCCAGCATCGAACATCAACCATCTCTCACTGCCTCCACTGCTACCACCTAGTCTGAGAGACCATTTCTCCCCACCAGGATCATTATAAATGTTTGGGACCTGGACTCCCTGCTTCTACCCTTAACTTCACAGAGCAGCTCGAGTAAATCCTTTCAAAATATAACTCGGATCATACAACTCTGCTCAGAATCCTCTAATGCCTCATTTTACTCTAAGTAAAAATTAAAATCCTTACAAAAGTCCTTATGCTCTGAAGTAATCTGTCCTCCCACACCCTTACCTTATAGAACAAATCCCCTACTGTTTATCTTCCCTCTTACTCATTCTTCCTAATGTCTGGTCTCTTTGCTGTTCCTAAAAGACAGGCATACTCACTTTAAGAAATCACCTCCCCTCCCCCAGATATTCTGCAAGGCTACCGACCAACCATACCACCTTTAAGCCTTTGCTTAAATATCACCTTATCAAGGATGCTTAACTACCCCATTTAAAAATGCTATTCTTAGCTTCCCCCCATTCTCCTTCCTGTTATATTTTTCCCACAGACCTTATCACCTTAACTGTCTATATAATTTACACAGTTATTATACTTTTATTTTTTATTTTCATTTTTATTTATTTTTTTAAAGATTTTATTTATTTATTTGACAGAGAGAGACACAGCGAGAGAGGGAACACAAGCAGGGGGAGTGGGAGAGGGAGAAGCAGGCTTCCCGCTGGGCAGGGAGCCCGAAGCGGGGCTCGATCCCAGGACCCTGGGATCATGACCTGAGCCGAAGGCAGTCGCTTAACCGACTGAGCCACCCAGGTGCCCTATTATACTTTTAGTCTCTCTTTTTCTTTCTTACTTTTTTTTTTTTGGTCTGCTATATTCTCTGATGAGTCCCACATTCCCCTAAGAGTGTCTAGCACATAAGTACTCAAGAAATGATTGCTGAATAAGGCTCCCCAAACGAAAGGCCCAACTGCCATTACACAACATTCCTGAGATGTCAAGGTCACGGACTTATTTGCTAGCTCAACTGAATCTCCACTCCATCCATGAGGCCTAACGAGGTGGGGGGCGCCTGGCGTAGACACCCCCTTTCCCTATGTGGCGAGTTCACGTGATCCAACCCCTCTTTATCTGTGGGAACCTCAGTCCTTTCTAATGTCTCCTCTCCGAAATCCGCACCCCTCACTGACCCCCCGCCCGCCGCCTTTCTCATAGCCTCTCCAGAGGCTGAGGCCCTTGACCACAAAGGCACTGGTCGCCCTCGCCAACCCTCAATGACCGCGGGTGTAAATGCGCCTTTCCGCCAGCAGGGGGCAGGCGCTGCATAATATTCTGTTGTAAGGACACACATCTTATTTTAACCAATCCCGTGTTCAGGACATTCTGTTTGTTTCCCAACTTTTACTAGTATAAACCACTTAGGACGAATATACTGGAACAAAACAGCAACATGAAGCCCCATGTATTTATCTGTAGCGCAGGTGCGGTCCACAAGTCCCTCCGTGTACTACCGGTCTTCCCTGGAGATAAGTTTCTGAAGTTCCTGCATGGGTGTGGGGTCTGGGAGCTGTGGGTTGACAACAGAAAACCCTTCCAGATGCACTTGCTGTTACCGGACCTAATGAAGCCTAGGAAAAGTGAACATTCTGGGCACAACTGAGTTATTAGTTTTATTATGACTATGATTTATTTATTTATTTTCTGTAATGGGTATCTGAGAAGTCAGTATCAATTGGATTAAACTTTGGTCTTTTAATGCTGGAGAGAGTTAAAATAATAGCCATTTTAATATAGGGAGGATGAACTAAGATACTAGGATGGACAACTAATTTATTTTTACATTCACTTGGAGCATATTCTGGAGCAAAGTGAGAGTTCCCATTTGTAAGACCATTTATCTAAATTGCCTCATTGAACCCTCACAATAGACTACAAGGTAGGTCTGATTGTCCCCATGTTAGAGATTGTCCTGAGGCCCAGACAGGAAGGTAATAGCAGGGAGCAGCAGAATCCTGAGCGTCTACCTCCAAGCTTGAGTGTTCTTCCTTGTGCGCTGCTTCTCAGAGGGAGGCAGGGTGCGCGGTAGGGTTAAGGTCAGTTCTGCCCATTCAGGCTGCCTCTGATTCTCATCTTTAAGAAGGGCCTATCATCCAGACTGAAATACCTGCCTTGTCAGGGTTTTGTTTCCGAGGTAGTCATGTTTCCTTAATAAAATGTATTTGTAGAATGTGACAGATGGAACTAGTCTCCGTTTCAATGGTTTTCTCACCTTTCACACCCCGGTCGTTCTCCAGGTGCAAGCTGTGTTTATTTTTCTTTCTATATTTTATTTTTTAAGATTTTATTTATTTGTCAGAGAGAGAGAGAGAGAGAGAGAGAGAGCACAAAGCAGGGGGAGCGGCAGGCAGAGGGAGAGGGAGAAGCAGACTCCCTGCTGAGCAGGGACCACAATGAGGGGCTCGATCTCAGAACCCTGGGATCATGACCTGAGCCAAAGGCAGACGCTTAACCGACTGAGCCACCCAGGCGTCCCACAAGCTGTGTTTGTGAACACAAGTAACACAATTATGTTTGCTCTTTTAATTGATCGTACATGCACGTATATAATATATATTATATATATAATTGCTATGTGATGCTTTTCGGTCCCTGAGTGAAATGGTTTCACCACAGCAGAGACACTTGGTATTCAGCTCTTTTGTTAGCCCCCCTGCATTGATCGTTAATACACATAAATATGTGTTTCCCTTTGGGTGTTTGCAATATTATGTAGTAAGCTGCTGGTACTCTGGTAAAGCAGTTGTCAAAGTGTGGTCCAAGGACCTTGATGGTCCCCCAAACTCTGTTGAGGTGTCTGTGAAGTCCTAACCCATATAACTATCTATCTGTGGGAGGCTGGATTTTCTTTGTATAATTCCGACAAAACAACACTGTGCCATAGATTGAATGGAAAAGCAGATATGACAATCCAGCTGTCTACTTTTAAGCCAGGCCTTAAAGGAATATTCAGAAATGTGAAGCAATGCCATTGTTCGTATTAATTTTTTGTTTTGGAAAATGGAATTATTTTTCATAAAAATATATCAATGTCATATGATGGATTCACTATTGTTATTTTAAAATGAGTTAATGAGTAAATCTTAGGAAATTTTCTCCATGTTAAATTTATAATGTGGTATATATGAATAGATAAACCCAAAACCCCTTTTTGGAATCCTCACTAATTTTTAAGACTATAAAGGTGAATCATGCAATGGGGCCTGGCTAGGGCATTGCCCGTTCCCTCTCTAAGAGATCATGATAGAATGGCCCCAATCTATAACCCTTCCCTGCATTCACCCCCTTGTGCAGTGTCTTCCCCCCTCCCCCAACGGTGACTCTGGGCTGGGTTTGTGCCTGACTTGGACAGACAGAGTGTGGCAGGAATCACTGCATGAGGTGCTGTGTCGAGGCCTTGCTGCCTCTGTTTTCACCGTCTTGGAAACCTGAGCATCCTGGAAAGAGCAGCTCCCCTGCTGTCGAGTTCATGGTGGGGGTTGTGGGGGGGAAGCCCTGGAAGGTGGATGGCCATGAGGAGAGAGAAGCCCTGTGTCCCAGCTGACCCAGACGATGGACTAGACAGGAGAGTGATGTCGCCCGGAATTCTGTAGCCTGAGTTAGAGTTGCAGTAGTAAGCCCAGCTGGTACGAGATGGAGGCCACACAAGCCATCCCCACTGAGCCTCAGACAAGGAGCTCACTCTTTCTTATCTACCAGGAAAATGGTAAAATTCTCTATGATATCAGAAGTTTGCTGTACAACGTAGTGCATATAGTCAACAATAAGGTATGGCGCACTTAACAATTTGTTAGGAGGATAGATCTCAGGTTAGTTTTTACCACAAAACAACAACAACAACAAAGGGAACAAAGAAACATTTGTACTGACAAACTGACATAATCAGTTTGATAGTAGGTCACCCTGGATTCTGAGCACAGGTAAGAGTCAATATCTTCTCTAGGGAAGTGGAAGAGGGAGTTACTGATAGGGACGGCATTGTTATGAGGCTTAATACAAATGTCTAGAACACAATCGGTACATCCACGCAGTGTCAGGCTCCTTCATTTCCAATGCTCAGTGGAGAATTATGATGTATATATATGATGAGTGAAGCCAAAATATGTTAGAATATCCAGCACCCGTCAAAGTTTCCTCCTGGGTGTTATGTTCCGGGCCTCTTGATTGCCCATTAGACCAAAGGTAGATGAAGGGAAGAAACTTTATCAGAGACAGCTGAGGACAGCAACTCCGGCACTCATGTCTGCTGAGAGGCATCTCCAGTGTACTCACTGGTCCTCTAAGCTAGAGGGTCTTAGAGGTTTGAGATCATCCTCTAGTCTTTTGAGCTGATCTTTTCTCTTGTTCAATTGAATGACAGTTCTGAGCCGCAGGGTAGAGGGAGAAGTAGACTCCCCACTGAGCGGGGAGCATGATGCGATGCAGGGTGTGATGTGGGGCTTGGTCCCAGGACTTTGGGATCATGACCTGAGCAGAAGGCAGACACTTAACTGACTGAGCCACCCAGGCACCCCATATCCTGCATTCTAATGAATTTGCTTATTAGTCGTATCAGTTGTGTGTGTGTGTTCTTTAGGATTTTCTGCATAAAAGATCATGTCATCTGCAAACAGAGGTAATTTCACTTTTCCTTTTCATATGTCTAATAAGAGGGTAATTTCCAAAATGTATAAGGAACTAGAACTCAATAACAAAAAAATAACTAATCCAGTTTTAAAATGGGCAACAGACTTGAATAGACATCTCTCCAAAGAAGACAGACAAATGGCCAACAAGTATATGAAAAGATGCTCAACATTATTAATCACCAGGAAAAGCAAAGAAAACCACTTCAGATATTGAGATATAACTTCACACCTCTTAGAATGGCTCTTATCAAAAAGATGAGTGATAACCAGTGTGGTGAGGGTGTGAAGAAAAGAGAACTCTTCTGCACTGGCGGTAGGAATGCAAATTGCTACAGCCACTGTGAAAAACACTATTGAGGTTCTTCTTCGAAAAATTAAAAATGGAATTACCATCTGATCCAGCAATTCCACTTCTAGGTATATATCCAAAAGAATTGGAGTCAAGATCCTGGAGAGAGATCTGCACTCCCATGTTCGTTGCAACATTTATTCACAATAGCCAAGATATGGAAACAACCCAAATGTCCATCAACAGATGAATGGATTAAAAACAAAACAAAACCCGGCATATACATGTGGGGGAATATTATTCAGCCTTGAAAGGAAATCCTACCATTTACGACACTGTGGATGGACATTTAAAACATCATAAGTGAAATAAGTAAGTCACAGAAGGAAGAATCCTGCATGTTTCCTCATATATGAAGTATCTAAAATAGTCAAATGTATAGAAGTAAACAACAGAGTGGTAGATGGGGGAAAGAAATGGGGAGATTTGTTCAATCTCTATGAAGTTAGTTATAGAAGATGCGGAAATTCAGAAGTTTGCTGTACAACGTAGTGCATATAGTCAACAATAAGGTATGGCGCACTTAACAATTTGTTAGGAGGATAGATCTCAGGTTAATTTTTACCACAAAACAACAACAACAACAAAGGGAACAAAGAAACATTTGTAAGGGCTGATAAATATGTTTATTACCTTGATTGTGGTGATGGTAACATGAGTGTATATGTGTGTCCAAACTTACCAAATTATATGCTTTAATTATGTGCAGGTTTTTATATGTCAATTATACCTCAATCAAGCTGGAAAAAAATCAATTGTACTTATCCTGCTGCTAATTCCGATTGTGGAATACAATGGAATGAACAGGAATAAATCATGAAGACTGAGAGGGATAGTGTCTGGAGCATAGCATTTAGGTTAAGAGATCTTCATGATAGACAGAAGGAGAAGAGATGCATCTCTTAAGCTCCTGCCTTTGGCTCAGGTCATGATCCCAGGGTCCTGGGATTGAGCCCCACATCGGGCTCCCTGCTCAGTGGGAAGCCTGCTTCTCCCTCTCCCACTCCCCCCTGCTTGTGTTCCCTCTCTCGCTGTGCCTCTCTCTGTCAAATAAATAAATAAAATCTTTAAAAAAAAGAAAAAGAAAGAAAATGCAAGAATAGGGAAGAGAGCACCCCTCTGCAGAGTACAATGAGATCAGCCCCTAGGCTCTTGCCTTTTTCTCCAGGTCTGTGCAGGAAATGGCCAGCATGATGGTGGCCGGGGCTCCATGATGCTGCTTGTCCAGCTGGACCTGTTCCTGGCTCCCCTTCCTCAGCCCGGAGGAGGCCCATAATAGTTGGAGGACACAAGAATTTTCATGGCAGTGAGGATTATCTGTGCCTGGGGTCAGCCTTCCTAGGTTCACCCAGGCGGCCTCCCCCTGGCGATCATTCTTCCCCTCCAACTTTACCCTTAAGGTCTCTCTCCAAGCTCAACATTCTCACACTTTCTAAGAGACTATTTCTTTTCACTGAATTCGGGCTTCTCAAAAACATTAAGTTTGACCTCAAACACATCCAACCTTCGAAGACTGCAGATATCCCTGAGCCAAGGAAATGGGAAAGATCTGGCTTCCTGCTTGGAACGAGGGGAATGAGAAAAATACTAGAGAGGAAAGAAAAATAAGCTCTCCGCAAAATATCCTGCCTTACATATATCCTTTCATTTTCTTACTGAAAAATTTCTGAGCACTGCCTCTGTGCTCTTCCCACCTCAGGACTCAGAATAGGGAGCACCGGAAGGTATTGTATCCTCAGTCTGTAATATCCAATTTTCCTCAAGTCCCAATGTGATATCCAGCTGCAACGGACCTGTGGCAGTTTCTGCAAAGGTAGAGGGGTCCATGCATTGTGCCCTTCAGCTGCTCTCTCCTGGCCTAACTTAAACTTAAAGAGGGCCTTTTGGGGTGTGTGTGTGTGTGTGTGTGTGTGTGTGTGTGTGTCTTACAGGGGAGGTGAGCCTGGAAAGGGAGCTGGTTTGCTTAATGATTGAGCATCTCTTCCTTAGTCTCAAAAAAGTGGGGTTGGGGAAGTTTCTACTGAGTGGCAACATTCCCGAGAGCCACTTTATTGCCTGAAATTAGAAGTTATTGTGCTACACAGATCTTTGTTAACAGTTGGGAAGATAGTTCAATGAAAATATGGAATCATTTTGAAAACGAACACCCTTAGAATGCATCTTTCTGCTCTCAATCTTTGTGCATGATCATGAATTCAGATGCTCCCAGATTTCTCTGAGATAGAGATCTAGAGACTCTAACATCAATCAGGATCTCCTCCGTGGACATTCTCCAATAATCTGAACATTTTTTAAGTAAAAGTACGAAAATGTGTGAAGGTCCACTAATAATATCCAAGTCAGATTATGCCCAGAAAATTGTCTCTAGGATGTCCCAGGTGAGCACATATCGTTGAGAATAGAGACACACATGTGCTGTACTAAAATGTGAGTGAGCCATGCAATGAAATGGCCTGGGGGATATGGAACATCTGAAAGGAAGAGAAGGAGTCAAGTAAATGAAAGAAAGAGGGAGGGGGGATATAAGGGGGTATGAATGAAAAGAGAAACCTCCCAGTGTGATGGACACTCTTCTTCCCCTGATGCCTGTGGTCTGGCCTTGTGTGGAGGCCATATCTATTGAGTCCACAGGACTGGAGGTTCCCTGGGACTGGGGTGTGTCTTTGAGTCCCTATTACCTGGTATAGAGTCCATGGTGAGAAATGTTGGATGGATGGATGGCGGGACATGTTTACATCTGACCCCGTACACCAAGTTTGCTAAACGTCCTTAAGTACATAAATCAGAATATTCTACTAATTATATGTGGGACTACTTTCTCTTCTGAATCTCAGTGATCATCCTTCTAGGTTTCCTGTTTTAAATGCTAGCTGTCCCCGAGGACTGGCGCCATGATCAGAATCCTAGCGATTCCAATCTCTCACCAGTGCTCTCCTGTCGAGGGCTGTTTTCTGTTTTCCAGACCCTCCAGCTATTGGCAGGAGCCTTCTTTCCACGGGCTAGTCACAGCAAACATCACCACGGTTCCCACCTGACTGATAGTGCCAGGCAGTGTTTGAAACCTCCAGGAGTGCCTGTCCTCCCACTGGGCCGCCTCTTCTAGAATTCTGACATCAGCCCGAATCCACTGGGCATTTTACTTTGGACTCTGGTCACTCTCCTTGGGAGCCAGCTCTTTAGACAGTTCAGCATATCCTGATAAGAACAGGCTTCTTCTATTACTCAGTGACCCATCGTGGGGGTTTCGTGTGACCAGCAGTCAAGAGTGGGGGCATGATTAAGGGGAAGTTGGAAAATGCATTTGTGAGTATCTGAGGTTCCTAATTTGTCCTCTGAAAACTGGTGGCATGCTGGAATACTGGATTCTACTGCACACTAATACATAGCTACTGTGATTCAGAAGGCTTTACAAAAGCCCTCTAAACAGGCAGTGGAATCGTCCAGGAGAGTTAAAACAGGACCGTAGCAACCCATGTGGTTTGCGTTTCTTTTCTTCCCCTGCAAAGTGAGTTTCAAAGGTCCTAATGCCCTGTTATCTTAGCAGATTAGTACTATGGGAACAGAAGATTCCACCAGGTGCCCTCCAGGGAGACCGAAGGGTCAAGTAAGTTTGCTAATTCAGATAGTTACAGGTTAAGGCTTTAAAAGGAATAATTAAAACCAGCACTGAGGCCACTCAGATGAAGTAAAAGTGAATAAAGCCTTTTCTCCCTTGGACTTTCATTTCTTTTCCTTTTTGTTTTCCTCATAATGACTTTTAAGGATCACTAATCCTCTTATATCTTAGAGGAGCAGGAACATTAGGAGAACTGGGTGCTCTGTTGAGGAGAAAGAGTAGTTCCTACGTGTGAAGGAAAGTTTAAAAAAAAATCTGCTTATTGTAGTTGGTTGTAAGATATTTACTATCGTGTTAGAACATGAAAAGCTCTGCTATAAATTCGATCTAACTTTATTTTGTTCTTTGTCCCCAGCCGTTTAGGCCCTGGAACCCTTTGCCCCATGATTCCTGATAAACTTTGGGAAATGCTCTTGACTTACTTCATGATTCCCTTTGGGTACTGGGATTCTTTATCTTCCCATGTTTGCTCTTCAGTATCAGGTAATCTTGGTGTGACACTAGGCAGGGAACTGGAACAGTAGGAAGGGCACACAGTTCTGAACAGAATTTATGGTGCCAGTCAGTTATAGGAGCCTTGTCAGAGAGAAGCTTTCAATTACTGATGGAAAGGTCATGCCATTTACCTTGACGGCACAAGGGCCTACAAAAGTAACATAAAGAAATTCCTCTAGGGTGCCTGGGTGGCTCAGTTGGTTAAGCGACTGCCTTCGGCTCAGGTCATGATCCTGGAGTCCCAGGATCAAGTCCCGCATCGGGCTCCCTGCTCGGCAGGGAGTCTGCTTCTCCCTCTGACCCTCCCTTGTCTTATGCTCTCTCTCTCTATCTCATTCTCTCTCTCAAATAAATAAATAAAATCTTAAAAAAAAAAAAAAAAGAAATTCCTCTAGTCCTCCTTCTCCAGGATAAGCATGAAAGCTTATTCCCACTCTTCTCCGTGCTTCTTCTGAGAGGTGGATTGTTGGAATGAGGAGAGTAGTCTGAACTGAGAGGAGCTTGTGAATGAGGTTGCAGAAGGAAGCTAGCCCATGGGAAATTTTGTGATTCCTTTTTTCCTTGATGTACATCTATCCTCTGATGCCAGTGAGCATTCCAGGTCCAGAGAGCCTCTTCTTAAGGTTCCATAGCTGTATGGGTCTCTACATGCATGGAAGATGAAGGGATGGCTTTCTCTGAGTAATGGAGCTTGATTCATAAGAATTGTGAAACAAATAAGATTTTAGAATGTTGATCAGTTCCTTAGAACCTAATAATTTGAAACATAATTCTAATTTAGTAAAGTCTTAAACATACTTATTATTAGAGGTAGGAAAGAATCATTTCCTTGAAAAATTCTTTCAGGTTTAATCAGATCAAGTTTGAGGCCCGTGAACTGTGCCCCAGGTTTCCATTTATCCCTGTCTCATTTTCTCTTTCCCACATTAACCCCCACAGAGCCCAGCATGGATGGAAAATCCATTTGGCATTTTGGGAAGTGTCTTTATAATAAAGGAAAAACAAAGACCTAAGGGAAACTTAGCAAACACAAAGGTAGCAACCATGCCATACAGCGTAGCCCACGCATCCTGAGGTCACTGCAATTGAGCCACTTGGCAGAAGAGGCAACTTCTTAGGCACTGGAACGAGGGGTCCTTCTTTTCATCAGAAGAAAGGGAACTGCCCACAGATATCCACTCCTATTCTTTCCTTTAGCATGTCTCTTCCAAGGAAAGTTGCTTGTCCTAGATACAGTCTTAGGTGAACAGTGGGTGTATAATCCTCACTTTTTCTATTGGAGTTTCTGTGTCTTCCTTTCCTTCGGAACTAATAAAAGATAAGGATATTTCCCCCTAGAATATGCATGCTGATCTAACTTCTGTTAGGATAAAGAATGAATCAGCACATTATTTTTTTTCTTAAAGATTTTATTTATTTATTTGAGAGAGAGAACACAAGAAGGGAGGATGGGCAGAGGGAGAAGGAGAAGCAGACATCCCACTGAGCAGGGAGCTGGATGCAGGACTCCATCCCAGGACCCTGGGATCATGACCTGAGCCCAAGGTAGATGCTTAACCAACTGAGCCACCCAGGCACCCCTATGAATCAACACATTAAAGCATGTGTGTGTGTTGGTGGTAGTGGGGCGTAGATCATAAAAATATAAGGAAAAGAGAGAAAGACTTCTAAGGGCACCATGCTTCAGGAGGCCCATGGGTAAATGAAAACAACCTCTGTTATTTCCAACTATTATTGAATGATTTTAATCTTTATAATTGTGAGATTCATGTAGGCTGCATTATGATTGTGTGAATTTAGATGTGGTTCCTGCTTTTTAAGTGGTTTAATAAGAGAACATCGAAGTGTTCTTATCCTGTATAATCAGAAGATTTGATAAAGTTCTGATCAAGGATTACATTGACTCCATAAATCTGCTAAAAACTAACTGCAAAATCACTTCCCAGGAGTTAATGGAGGCTAATTTTCATCATTCATTTGTTCACTCATCAACTATTATTTAAAAGCCTACTATTTGCCAGAAAATGTGGGAAATGTGCTAGGCATTATGACTCAGTTGTGAAAAAGACAGACAAAGGCCCATTTTTTTTTTAATATGATGAAAAGTGCACTTTTTAATCTCCATCACCTATTTCACCTATTCCCCCACCCACCTCCCTTCTGGTAATAATCCGTGTTTTCTCTATAGTTAAGAGTCTGTTTCTTGGTTTGTCTCTCTCTCTATCTCTCTTTTTCTTTGCTAATTTGTTTTGTTTCTTGAATTCCACATCTGAGTAAAATTATATGGTATTTGTGTTTCTCTGACTGACTTATTTGCTTAGCATAATATTCTCTGGTTCCATCCATGTTGTTGCAAATGGCAAGATTTCATTCTTCCCTGTGGCTGAATAATATTCCATTGTATATCTATACACCACATCTTCTACAACCATTCATCAGATGATGGATTTTGAGCTGCTTCCATAATTTGGCTATTGTAAACAATGCTGCCATAAACATTGAGGTGCATGTATCCCTTTGAATTAGTATTTGTGTTTTTGGATAAATACCCAGTAGTGAGATTACTGGATTGTAGGGTAGTTCTATTTTTAAGTGTTTGAGGAACCTCTGGACTGTTTTCCACAGGGGCTGCACCAGTTTGCATTCCCACCAACAGTACAAGCTGGTTCCTTTTTCTTGACATTCTTGTCAACACTTGTTGTGTCTTATGTTTTTGATTTTAGCCATTCTGACAGGTGTGAGGTGATATCTCATTATAGTTTTGATTTGCATTTCCCTGATGGCAAGTGATGATAAGCATCTTTGCATGTGTTTCTTGGCCATCTGTGTATCTTCTTTGGAGAAATGTCTGTTCATGTCTTCTTTCTATTTTTAAAATGGATTATTTGTTTTTTGGGTGTTGAGTTGTAGAAGTTCTTGATTTATTTTGGACACTAACCCTTTATCAGATACATTACTTGCAACTATCTTCTCCCATTCAGTAGGTTGCCCTTTAGTTTTATTGTTGATTTCCTTCACTGCGCAGAAGCTTTATCTTTTGATGTAATCCCAATAGTTTATTTTTGGTTTTACTCCCTTGTCTCAGGAGACGTATCTAGAAATATTTTCCTATGGCTGATGTCAGAGAAATTACTGCCTGTGCTCTCTTCTAGGATTTTTATGGTTTCAGATCTCACATTTAGGTCCTTAATCCATTTTAGGTTTGTTTTTGTGTTTGGTAAAAGAAAGTGGTCCAGTTTCTTTTTTTGGCATGCAGCTGTTCAGTTTTCCCAACCATTTGTTGAAGGGACTGTCTTTTTGTCTTTGGATAGTCTTTTCTGCTTTGGTGAAGATTAATTGACCATATAGTTGTGGGTTTATTTCTGGGCTCTCTATTCTGTTCCATGGATCTATGCATCTGTTTTTGTGCCAGTACCATACTGTTTTGATTTCTACAGCTTTGGTGCTCGCTTCGGCAGCACATATACTAAAATTGATTTCTACAGCTTTGTAAGATAACTTGAAGTCTGGAAATTGTATACTTTCAGTTTTGTTTTTCTTTTACAAGATTATTTTGGCTCTTTGGGCTCTTTTGTGGTTTCACACAAATTTTGGGTTGTTTGTTCTAGTTCTATGAGAAATGAAAGCCCCTACTTTTTGACACATACATTCTAGTGGAGGCAGAGAATATTAAACAAATAACAAAATAAAGAATGCAGATTTTAATAAGAGCTATGAAAGAAAAAATAAGGTGATCTAATAGAAGAATTGAGTAAAAGAACAGAATTGCTATAGACAGAATGTTTGAAATGTTGAAATCCTAACCCCCAATATGATGGTATTAGGAGGTCAAGCCCTTGAGAGGTGATTAGATCGTGAGGGTGGAGCCCTCAGGAGTGGGAATAGTGCCCTTATAAAAGAGATCGCCCAGAATTCCCTGCCATGCAACCATATGAGGACACAGCAGAAAGATAGCCATCTATAAACCAAGAGGTGGATTATCAGCAGACACCAAATCTGCTGGTGCCTTGATCGTGGACTTTCCAGTCCCCTAAACTGTGAGAAATAGATGTTTGTTGTTTATAAGCCATCCAGTATATATGGAAGCTTGCTGTAGCATCCTGAACAGACTAAGACAAGGACCACAGACAGGGTGGTCAGGGAAGAACTCTGATGAGGGGATATTTAAATGGAAACCTGTTGAATGAGGAGACAGTCATATAAAAGAACATTTCAGGCAGAAAAAACAGCAAGGGTAAAGGCCCTGAGGCAGGCAAAAGCTTGGCATCTTCTCTGTCCCTAAAGAGGCTGGTGTGGCTGGGGAGAGGTAAGGGGATACGAGATGATGGTGAAGAGGCAGAAGGAGAAGAAATAAAATACCTAATAGAAGGTATCCAGTTGAAGAGTCAGCAGCTCTTGGATTTCTTGTCATAGAGATGGCATGGCCTCAGGAAAATGGGAAAAGGAAAGCGAAGATATTTTTTTTTTAAGATTTTATTTATTTATTTTAGAGAGAAAGAGAGTGAGTGGGAGCAGGGGAAGGGGGAGAGGCAGAGGGAGAGGGAGAGCGAATCTCAAGCAGATTCCATACTGAGCCCAGAGCCCAACATGGAGCTCGATCCCATGACCCTGAGATGGTGACATGAGCCGAAATCAAGAGTCGAGGGCTTAACCGACTGAGCCACCCAGGTACCCCAGGAAAGCCCAGATTTCTTAAAGGAAAAGATAACATTGACTGTAGGCTTTCATTTAAAGGAAATTTGGATCAACTCACCAAAAGGACTTATGTGAGATCCAACCTGAGGGCCAGCAGTCAAATCCCAGGTCAACAATCTCTCTCCACTGTGACCCTGAAAGTGGAGGTGGTGCATCTGAGAAGTCTGAGTTCCCCTTGCAGAGGACAGAAGGATGTAATGAGCCTCGGTACTAGACAGAGAGGATCTGAATGATGCTTTCCCTGGTGGAGCCATGCTAAGCGTCCAGCCATTGGCAGCAGTAAGTAGGAGAAGTAGGCATTGAAATGACAGCGGTGGTGGCAACAACAAACTGTTAAGTAATGACAAATTCTGTACAGATGTTGACTTACTGTAAATACTGAGGAAAGAGAAAAACTTAATTGCTTCTCCCTCTCCCTGCTACTCCTCCTGATTGGGCTCACTCTCTATCTCTATGGCAAATAAATAAATAAAATCTTTAAAAAAAATAAAGATAGAATTTAGAGATCATCCATCTATCCCTCCCTCCCAATCAGAAACTTCAATCACTGTCACTTCTACTAAATCAGAATTAAAACTGAACTTTTGACTCTTGAAGAAACAGTATCAACAGTGGTAATAATAATAATATTACAATTCTATTAGGGCTCAGTATGTGCTTTGAATAGGGTAACCATATAATTTACTGTCTGAATTGCGACACTTTTGAGAGTGAAATTATTATTTATTATGCCAAGAAAGCAGGCATAAATAGGGATGGTCCTGGGCAAACGTATGGTTTCATAGCTATGAACCAATTTCTCACTATTACCTCACATGACAGAGGGCTAAGGGAGCTCTCTGTGGTCTCTCTTGTAAGGGCACTAATCCCATTCACGAGTGCTCCACCCTCATGACCTAATCACCTCCCAAAGGCCTCACCTCCAAATACCATCCCATTGAGAATTAGGTTTTAATATACAAATTGGGGGTGGGGGTGGGGAAACAAACATTCAGTCTAGAGCATCTTAGAGTAAGGGATTTAATTATCCCTAATTTACAGATAAAGAAACAAATTACAGAAAGTGATATACTACTGATCTTTAAAATCATAATGCAGGACTTTTGTGTATTCATTTGAATTCCTCCAGAAAAATGCCAGTCAGTGTTGCAGGACTAATTAAAAAGGTGAACTGATTCCACAGCCCCGTCCAAATACACTCCAGTACCTATGCATTTAAATTCTCTTTTATTAGTGCTTTGCCAATCATCCAGCCTGTGTGTTTTATAGATGATGAAACCGAGGTCCAGAGAGGTGAAAAAATTTTCCTGAACATAGCATACGGGTCTTGAAGCTGCAACTAATACATATGGTCTCTTCACTCTACTGGCTCTATTCAAATTCTCAAGAGCAGTTTATGGAAATGAATATCCCATTGTATGTGCATAAAGAAACGACAGCTGTGATGTGTGTCAAACTACTTGAGAAGAATTTTGAGAGATTGACATCACGTTTTAATCTGTGTAATGAAGATAAATGCTGCAACTGTGATTTAATGTATAGGAAATGAGGTCTCTCAGTAATGGGTCACAGACTCATTCTACACTGGGTAACTGTCTCCATGACATAGAGGACAACAGAGATGATGCAGACATTCCCAGAGCCCCACTCGGGGTTTGAACTCACGACCAGAGATCATGACTTGAGCCAAAATCAAGAGTGGGATGCTTAACTGACTGAGACACCTGGGCATCCCAGTGCCCTGTTGTTTTTCCTCTGCTTCTGTGATTATGACAGCGTGTGTCAAGATGAAGCCTGTGTCAGCCTGTTTTCCCAAGTGACTACAGTGGGCAGAGCCCCTTGGCTGGACCAGGATAGACAAGTAGGAGAAATGAGAAACTTTAAACTACTGAAATTTTGAGTTTGTTTGTTACTGCAGCACAACCTAGACTATCCTACCTGATCCACAGTCTACTTATTCTCTCTGCTAGTTTGGAATTCATACCTTGTGTTTCCATTCTTTTCATTGTTTACCCTAGAAATTCTCAAATGCATAGTAAACATAGAAAAGTCTAATCAATACCTTTTAGTCATCTCTTGAACACTTGGCAATTCAAATCACTTCCAAATTATGTTCCTGATGTATAGTTTAATTTTAACTTCTTAATTCAATAAGACATTATTGCTTTATAGAGTCAAAACACTTTTTTATTTGCTCACATGTTTATCATCACCTTTTTAAAAATTCTTTCCTGAATTTCAGACTTCTATTGAGTAGCTTTTCTCTCTCACCTGAAATGCATGCTTAGAATTTTTTTTAATGAAGGACTGCTGGTTGTAAACTCCATTAGGTTTTGTTTTATTTTATTGTTTTGTCTGCAAATGCCTTATTTTACCTTCATTTTTAAGTGACAGGATAAATAATTCTAGGTCGGTGTGTTGAGAAATCAGAACTAGTGTATTCAATTAAGATTATGACCTGCTGAAGAGGAGACACAAGACATCCACATGGCCAGGTTACTCCCTCAACATTCCAGCTGCCACTCTGGAGAAATGAAAAGCCCAGGGTGCAGTTTCAGGACATGTACATAAAAGCAAAGTCATAAGATTTGTTACTTACATTCCCAGAAATGGGGAGATGGAGAGTTGCGGGGAGAGGATGGGTCAATGGTATAATGAACCAGGGGAAGGGGCAGTCCTCAGGAGTCGGCAGGAGATAGAGAGCAAGGTAACAAGTACCTATCCCTTCAAAGGTGGTTGGTGTGGAGGTCACTAACTTTTCACTGGCTCAGCTCTAAGTGGCTATTTTATTTTTGAGAGGTGAGGGGGAGGGGCAGAGGGAGGAAGACAGAGAATCTTAAGCAGACTCCTCGCTGAACGAGGAGCCTGATGCTGGGCTGGATCCCAAGACCCTGAGATCATGACCTGAGCTGAAATCAAGAGCTGGATGCCTAAACCATTGAGCCACCCAGGCGTCTCTCAGAGATTCTCTTACCTGAATAAAGGCAGATTCTTCTGAGAGTGAAGCTGCCCTAAATCCCCACTGGGGGAGTTTTATAGCCTGGAAGAAGACAGACCACTCACACCTGCATAAACAAACATTATCACAAACTGTCTTACTTCCCACTTGTTCCCTAAAAGTTTATCTCTCCCAAAAACACAAAAACAAGACCCCATTTATTTCCTACAGAGCCCCTTTCCCTCCCTTTCTTCCCCTGTGAAGTTAATATAGAAACCCTTATCCCTTGCTGTTCAGGGAGCCACTTCTTTTTTGCTCCAACACAGGCACAGGAATAACATTGTCTATTTTCCTGTTAATCTGTCCTTTTTTGGTCAGTGACTTTGCAGGCTTTCTGACATGAACCTAAGTGGTTAGGAAAAGTTTTCCTCCCAACGCCACTCCAGATGATATGAGTGCTATGTAAGGACTAAGAGAGACCAAACCTGGGTGGAGGGTAGGGTGTTGAACAAATTACAGGAACATGAAAGTAAAAGCTCACACCATACCACATCTTCCTCAGCCCCACTTGCACTTTCCAATTCATATGCATTAGCAAATCATGCTGACTTGACTAAAGATTTCTTGGATATCATGTGACAACATAATAAAAACACTTCCCTTTAAAGAATTCTGTTCTTTCCACTAAGGTCCCTCTCTTCTCTCCTCTTCTCCTTTCTTCCCCTCCCCAGGGTTTCAAAACTGCCTACTTTTTCAGTTCAGGTTTTTCGCAAAACAAAAGCCTGGGAAGTCCTTTACTTCCCTCCTACTTTTTAAGGAAGTCAGAGATGGCTCAGTGTCAATGAAACAGATTCTTTTTTTTTTTTTTAAGATTTTATTTATTTATTTGAGAGAGAGAGAATGAGAGACAGAGAGCACGAGAGGGAAGAGGGCAGAGGGAGAAGCAGACCCCCTGCTGAGCAGGGAGCCCGACGCGGGACTCGATCCAGGGACTCGATCCAGGGACTCGATCCAGGGACTCCAGGATCATGACCCGAGCCGAAGGCAGTCGCTTAACCGACTGAGCCACCCAGGCGCCCAATGAAACAGATTCTTTATGGAGGACCTCAGCACCACCCTATGTGAGCCATCACTAGAGATAGCATTTATCATACTTTCCAAGGACCTCTCCAAGCCCTCTGTACATCTTACCTTATTTTGTCCTCATAATAAATCTAAGACGTACATATCATCACCTTCATTTCAGGGATGAGGAAACTGAGGAACAGGGAAAGAAATTCAGTTCTATAACTTGCCCAGCTCTTCAGATGCTAGATCAAAATTTGGACTGAGACCATCTAAATCCAGAGCATGGAGAGAATGGTGATTATTCTCACTCCAGAGGAATTGAAATTGTCACCCAGCAAAGACAGGTCTCTCTGGAGGAGGTGTAAAATCGTATAAAATTTCTGGACATGACAGGCTCCACTTGAAGCTCCATTTCCCCTTCTAATGAACTTTTGAGCTGAGCAGAAAGACCTTTGAACTGGGCCAGACACAGTAATTGTTTTACAAGCTGTTGCATATAAAGTCAACGGAACACCTGGCATCTGGATCATAAAACGGCCAGTGTGGCCTTTGATGACAGGTAATTAATTCATGCAGATCAGGAATCGTGTGGTGTGATGACACCCGTACGTTAGTCAATCCAAGTGTAAATCAGCAGGGCTTAATCTGTCAGTGCCTTCCCCTCCCTGATTCAGGTCAGGTACTTGCCCCGCTGTCCGTCTTTTTCCCGAGCACCCTGATTTTCCTGTGTAGGAGGACGCTTTTCGGGGCATTCTGGAATCTGTTCTCCAAAAAAAAAAAGCAATCCTGAGACTCCCCAGTAAAGGCTTTTGTTCTTTTTCAGTTTTGCCTCTGTTTCTTGGTAGACAGAGGGAATTTTGCTGCTAAGAAATATGATGTTTTCCATTTTTTCTCCAAAAGGGATTTGAGTGTTTTTTTTGTTTTTTAAGTAGGTTCCAATCCCAACATGGGGCTCAAACCTGCAACCGTGAGATCAAGAGTCCCATGCTCTAGTGACTGAGCCATCCTGACATCCTTTGGGGGTTTGGTTTGGCTTTAGTTCCTCCCTTCAACTCTCACCTTCCAGGAGCAGTTGCTGTGGCCAAGAACTGCTACACACCCACCTTCCACACCCAGGAGAGCTGAAGTGGTCAGCACTGGGCGAGGTCGCATGTCTCCTCCTCCTTCCTGCCTGGGCACTGTCCCACCGGACCCCAGATCTGCGCTGCCTTCCAGCCTCACCCCCCTCCCCACAGAAGAGGTGCTGTTGGAATTCCAGCCGCGCCAGGACTCCTGGGGAGAGAGAGGAGACCTCCCTTTCCCTGCTGCTCTGGTGATCACACGTTTATGTGTCCTTTGCAAACCTCCAAGCATATTTGGTGAAAATGCCCCCCCCGCCCCCCGAGATGATGAGGGCTTTGCTGGGCTTCAGGCATCAGCACTGCAGTGGCTTTCTCTGCTGCTCCTTGTGAACCACCAGACAGATGAGATTCACCTGGTACGGTTCCTCTAGGCCAAGACTCACCCTTCCCAGCAGTCCTGAAAAAAGAGTGGTGTGGATGATTCCCTACAATGTCCCTTCCTCACAAGGCCATTGGTTCCCTCTAAAGTGAAACCAAGATCCTCCTCCCACCTATCTTTCCTTGGAAGCCAAGCCCCTTTGTCATCTGTATAAGACTCCCTCCCCAGGGATCCAGGGATCACAGGCACTGGCCTTCTGCTCTGTCCTAGAGACCAAGCTAGAGACCCAGGTCAGTGGCTGAAGAGGTAGTCTCACCACCTCCTCAGCCTCGTATGCATTGGATTGGGGGGACCAGGGTGGGTGAGGTTAGCACCTGAGAAAACTGGGGCTGGGCCAATGTGGGGATGGAGCATGTGGGCTGCAGGGAACCAGTGGTGCGGGGAGAGGGAAGCATCTCTCTTGGAAATACAATGGCATCCCTTTACGATGCTAGTGTTAGGCACTGGGCTGTTTCCCTTGTGTTGGAGGACAACAGGCCTCTGTCCGTCATGATCCTGGAGGTCATGGTGGTATTTCAGGGATGCAGTTCAGCTCATGGTTTATTCAAAAGGATTTTCTAATGAGCGGCTTGAGCACTGGGTATAAATGTATTTATTTTTCAAATGTATTTTATTTATTTATTGTTTTAAAGAATTTATTTATTCATTTGACAGAGAGTGAGAGAGAGCACAGCAGGGGAAGCAGCAGTGGGAGAGGGAGAAGCAGGCTCCCCGCGGAGCAGGGAGCCCGGTGCGGGGCTCTATCCCAGGACCCTGGGATCATGACCTGAGCCCAAGCCAGACACTTGACAGACTGAGCCACCCAGACACCCCCACAAATGTATTTTAAATTAAAAAAATCTCTAGTATTCAGACACAGGACTGCAAGATTTTAGTTCACTGTCAAGGTAACCACCCAGAGGCAAAGATCACCTCTCTCTAGCAAGCGGGAGCTAAATGCTCTTGGAGAAGAGTGTATGTGAGTATATCATTACTTGGAAAATTGCGCAGGAGGAGGGAAATCTTTCTGGCTGACCCAAAGGGAGACTGTGAGCCAGGGAGGCCACAGGCAGGAGCTGGGGTTCTTTCTAAGGCAATGCTTTTTCTCTTCTCTCCCTTTCCTGGCTAGGCTCTTCCACAGGAGTGAGACCACCATGGCTCAGGAGAAGTTCTTCAGCCTCTTCCCCCTCCTGGTCCTGGTGCTGCTGGTGCTGGGCTGTGTCCAGCCTTCTCTGGGCAAGGAATCAAGGGCCAAGAAGTTCCAGCGGCAGCACATGGACCCGGACACCTCTGCCATCAGCTCTGGCTATTGCAACCAAATGATGAAGCGCCGGAATATGACAGATGGATGGTGCAAGCCGGTGAACACCTTTGTCCACGAGCCTCTGCCAGATGTCCAGGCCGTCTGCCTCCAGGGAAACGTCGTCTGCAAGAATGGGCAGCCCAACTGCCACCAAAGCAGCTCCAGGATGCACATCACTGACTGCCGCCTGAGGAACGGCTCCAAATACCCCAAATGCCAATATCAGACCCTGCAGAAAGAGAAATCCATCATCGTGGCCTGTGAGGGGGACCCGTATGTGCCAGTCCACTTTGACGCTTCTGTGTAGGTCTCCACCCGAGGCCAGAGCAGCGAGATGCCCCACCTCCCTATGGTAGCACCTGCTCCTCTCCTCTCCCTTCCTTGCTCTGAGGGAAAGAACTCCAGCCAGAGCTCCTATCCAAAACACATGCTTCCCTGCCCAGGGCTTGCCCCTTTGTGGTTTGGAGGGTGAGGTGGGCCCCGTGTGAACCACTTCACTGCTTCTTTCAATAAAACACAGTTGCAACCGCCTGGATTTCTGAAGCTCTCGCCGTCCTGATACTGTCTGTGTGATTGCTTTCCTGCTGGGAGTGAGAACTGCAAATCTGGTTAGCTTGGGTAAGCATGGAATAGAATCATTACATGCTTCTGCTTCTGACTCGGTTTTCAGTGACCTGAGATCATTCCTTTCCTTGGAGATTCCATGCTGCCAAATGTTAAGCTGTTAAGTATGGGCTATTTGAGGGGCCCCTGGGTGGCTCAGTCGTTAAGCATCTGCCTTCGGCTCAGGTCATGATCTCAGGGTCCTGGCATCGAGCCCCACATCAGGTTCCCTGCTCCGCGGGAAGACTGCTTCTCCCTCTGCCACTTCCCCTGCTTGTGTTCCCTCTCTCTGCCAAATAAATAAATAAAATCTTTAAAAAAAAGTATGGGCTATTTGAGATAAAAGGGAGCTCCAGTTTGGGACTGTCCTGCTGGGTGAGCTGATAAAGGTTGAAGCTCAAATACCAAAATCTCTGGCACAGAAGGAAGGACAGGGTAACCTCAAGAAGACCCTGCTCAGCGCCTGGCTGGGGAGGAGGAGTGGATGAAATTATGATCCTAAATTTTCATTTTCCTTTTATTTTTTTAAAGGTTTTTATTTATTTATTTGTCAGAGAGAGAGAGAGCACAAGCAGGGGGAGCAGCAGAGGGAGAGGGAGAAGCAGGCTCCTCACTGAGCAAGAAGCCAGATGCAGGACTCCATCCCAGGACCCTGGGATCATGACCTGAGCCGAAGGCAGATGCTTAACGACTAAGCCACCCAGGCGTCCCATCATTTCCTTTTATTGAGTGAGCTGATTCTGATGACCAGATCAGAAAAATGGCCACCTCTTAGTTGGAAAGTCAGAACCTTCAATTTAGGAGCTAGAGGGGACTGTAGAGATTGTTAAATTGAAGGAGAAGAAGTAGATTTTGACTTGTGTATCCACTTTAATGGGAAGGATCTGCTTAGAATGCTGTAGAAAAACATCTAATAAGCGATGTGGTTGAAAGCAGGATGGAGGTAAAGGTGTGTGTGCCACTTGCCATCCCTGACCTAATGTAATTCCCATTTTTATAGAGGAACAGCCTTAAACTCAGAAAGGGTAAGTGACTTGCTCATGGCTGCTGCTCATTAGTAGCACAGCTGGGACTAGATCCCCAGGTCTCCTGGCTCCCAGTCCTTGTTCTTTCTGCTACCAGAGTAGACTCAGGAAGAAAATCCTGCAGTCTCCCTTTTCCTAAGTGCGGAGAAGGAGGGCACCTGGGTGGCTCAGTTGGTTAAGGGGCCTACTCTTGATTTCAGCTTAGGTCTCCATCTCAGGATCTCAGGGTCATGAGTTCCAGCCCCTAGTTAGGCTCCACTGGAGGCATGGGGCCTACTTTAAAAAAAAAAAAAAAAAAAAAAAAAAAAACAATTAACAGACAAGCAAAACACCCCTAAGTGCTGTGGGTGGAGCTCTCTCCCTGAGCTCGCTGGTGGCTCTCTCTCGGGTTTCCAGGGCCCTGGGTCTATGAGCGCTCTGTGTCTGGCACCGCTTCTATACAGCCCTTGAAAATGCTGAGACTCAGCTTCTGTCATCACTTCATCATCTCTTTTGACTCCCTGTTTACAGTTGCATCTGGTTCCTAGAACTAGAGAAAGGCCCTATTTCCAACCAGTCTGACCAGTTCTGTCATTGTCCTTATGTACGACATCCATAAATGTTGGAAGAGACTGTGTTTCTCTTAAGTAAAGTGAACCTTTCACTTCTGTAGAGGGGAGAAAGGCTGCGGGTGACAGGGGCCAGACATCCCTGCATTTCTGTGGTGATGGGAAGGAGTCTCACTCCTCACTAGCAGTGAGGATGGAGAAGGAAACTTGGAGTTTCTCGATAGGTTCCTTGAGCCAGAATTTGTCTTAAGTTCATCTCACCCTTATTCCCAAACCCAAAGCTCCTCATTTCCCTCCTGCTGGTGCTAAGAGAACACTTTCCTGGAGCTTTTAAGAACACTCACTTGGGTTTTGCTGCCCTTATATCTGCACATTCACCAGCTCTGGCTTCTGACTCCCTGCACATTCTGGGCCTGGGACTGCTGGGGGCTTCCGTCTGGGGAAGAAAGTGATAGGTGATGACAATGGTCCAGACCAGCACAGCCGGGGAGCAGGTGGGGAGAGAAAGTGCTCTGAATAGGAGGACACCGAGAGAGGAAAGATAGAGTCCTGTCCTGGAGAGGCTCAGGTACAATCAAGGAGAGAAACACCTCAAATAATCTGGCAACAAATTGGAGGTGTCTGTTCAGTGGGGAGACTATTTCTACCCCACAAAGAAAGGAGTACTAACCCCTTCCAGGAAACTAATCCGGGCAGATTAATTTTAAATTTGAGGTGCTAACATATTAAGGTGAATATCTGCTTGAAGGCAGAAATGGCCATATCCAGTGATTCTTTCAAGGAGGCTAATGCTAATTTCCAGAAAATTCTTCAAAACAAACAAGCTTCAGGAATTCTGCATTCTCAGTGGACAGGTAAGCCCATCTCCATGTCCCAGCTTCTCCTTAATCCTACAGCTGCAAGTGTCCCCTCAAAATCATAGTGTCTTCTGCCTTGCTGATCCTCTCCTGCCTCTCTCAGGGGTAAATTCTTCCTTCAATCTTGAAGCCGATAGCACCCCCAGCCCAGTACTACCCCACGTCAAAACAGATCAGTCCTCCACACCTAAAGGAGTCCTTCACTGAACAGAGTACCTGAGAATCATCCCGGTTCTTTCTTTCCAAGTGCTACCTCATCAGCGTTTGCACTTTGAGCTTTCTAACTGAAAGGAAAGGCCACTCCCAATCCCCACTCTTGTCTTCTTAGACTGATTCAGCCCTCACAGAGCAAGTGGGAACACTAAGAGGGTGCTGAATCTATCCACCATCACTTCCCTATTGCTTTTGGGACTCAATCATAAATGTGGGATGGCCCTCCACCTGCATGATTCATGGTTCATGTTGGAGGGTCCTACAAGGAAGGCACAGAGTGAAAACCTACCTCCTGAGGACGAGACAGGGGCACACTTGGAAGCATCTCAAAACATTGCCAGGAGTCACTTCCTAGGGGACAAGTCGCATAATACCTTTGCAAATCCTTCAGCAAATCCATGGATACGTTGAGTTGCTTCAGGGCTTACATAAGTGTGGGTGAGAAGAGGTCTTCTTGGCCTTCTGCCTCCAAGCTTATCTCCCTTCTCACTCTCTTACTGTCTTCTTAGTTAACAACGAAGAAGGAGTTGTTCATCTGAAGCACAGAGTATCACTGAGCATGTTCTACTAAAGAAGAGGGTGACTGTACTTTAAAGGTCATAACCGCTCTCTGCCATTTTCTAGTTTCTTCTGGAGACAAGTCTGGGCAGGGCCTACACTGCCTACCCGGGATCACTTTCCTTCCTTTTCCACCCTCCGTGAGTCTTCAGCTGGGTGGATAATGGGGCCAGGGCACCTGATTTAGCCCCAGCCCCACTCTCAGCTCCCTGTGTCCCAAGGCAAGTCTACAGCCCTCCTTGGAGCAGTTTTTTAATCGGTAAAATGAGAGGGATGGGTTTGGTAATTTCCAAGTCTCTTACACTGATGACTATCTAGAGAAGCATCCGTTCTCTTCCTAGCAGTGCTGGCCAGGGGCATGTGGTTTTTGGCTACATGTGAGAAGGCATCTCTAGAATAATCACCTCATTGAGATCTGGTTTAGTTCAGACTTCTTCCCTCCGAGCCCTGGGTCATCCAGGCAACTTGGAGCCCCTTCCAGGGAAGAGTCTCTTCTCAGGCAACTTCAGACAGCCTCTGAGAGTCAAAGCTGCAGCTCGCTTCCGCCAGGGCTTGTTAGGCTTCCTGGACCCTGACAGCCCATGAGATTTTCGTTTGGCTCCGATGCCGCAGAGGGGAGAGACGAATGCTGAGGCAAGATTAGGGCAGCAAACAAGAGAACGCAAGAGTGGGACCTGGAAGTTTCTGAGTGTCATTAGAAACATGCCTAATAGAGGTTGGGGGGTGCTTGGCTGGCTCAGTCCATAGAGCATGAGACTCTTGATCTTGGGAGTTGTAAGTTCAAGACCCACACTGGGTGCAGAGGTTACTTAAAAATAAAACCTTTAAAAAAAAATAGAGGTTGAGAGCTGGGCCCTGCTTCAGGCCAGCATGTTTGGCAGCCTCTCTTCCCCACCTCCCTCAAACTCCTCCTTCCCTCCCATAAACACCACTGAACAATTATTTAAGGGGAGGGCTGTCCGATAATGTTGTATGTTGTAGCATAGAGACAAAATCTGTATGTGCATATGGCTAGATACACATGTGATCATGTATATAGACCTGTGAAATTAAGGAGCGTCAGGGCAAGGAAGCCCATTTGTGATCTGGCTCCAAGACCTTCATCTTAAAGATGGAGAAACTGAGGCATGAAACCAAGTATGGAATGAAGAAAACCAAGTCTGTGGATTCCTTGAGTGTGTGCTTTTATGCTTTGCCTGCAAATTTTCGTTCTTTTTTTTTTAATTTCTAAAAATGATCAGAATAGGAAAATATATCTTTTCCATCTACGATTCTCTGAATTTTAACACACATATAGAATTGTTACCAGATATAGCCAAATTATGGAAAGAGCCTAGATGTCCATCAACAGATGAATGGATAAAGAAGATGTGGTATATATATATACAATGGAATATTATGCAGCTATCAAAAAATGAAATCTTGCCATTTGCAATGACATGGATGGAACTAGAGGGTATTATGCTAAGTGAAATAAGTCAATCAGAGAAAGACAAGTATCATATGATCTCACTGATATGAGGAATTTGAGAAACAAGGCAGGGGATCATAGGGGAAGGGAGGGAAAAATGAAACAAGGTGAAACCAGAGAGGGAGACAAACCATAAACGACTCTTAATCTTGGGAAACAAACTGAGGGTTGCTGGAGTGCAGGGGTGTGGGAGGGATGGGGTGGCTGGGTGATGGACATTGGGGAGGGCATGTGCTATGGTGAGCAATGTGAATTGTGTAAGACTGATGAATCACAGACCTGTACCCCTGAAACAAATAATACATTATATGTTAATAAAAAAACAAATTAAGGGACGCCTGGGTGGCTCAGATGGTTGGGCATCTGCCTTCGGCTCAGGTCGTGATCCCAGGGACCTGGGATCGAGCCCCGCATCGGGCTCCCTGCTCGCTGGGACGCCTGCCTCTCCCTCTCCCTCTACTCTTCCCCCTGCTTGTGCTCTCTCGCTCTCTCAGTCAAGTAAATAAATAAAATCTTAAAAAAAAAAAAGCAAAAACAAATTAGAAATAAATTAAAAAAAAGAGAGAATTGTTACCAGATGATTTATCACAGCCATTACCTCGGGAAATGAACAGGGAGCCTTGGCCTGCGGGGGTCAACTGCTCCATCCCAGGAACCCCGACGGGGCTGCACAAATCCATAGCATAGCTCCTGGCTGGATCTGCCCACAGTATTGCCAAACAAACTCAGATAAACTCATCACAAGAGAAGCTAATAAGACAAGAGATAAGAGTTTGGAAAAGAGAAAGGGAGAGATTTGTTTCCAGTGCCAGCAGCTGGGGGAGGTGGCAGGCTCAAGCCTTAACAACTGATCTCTCTTCCTGCAAGATGGACACCTAGAGTTTTCTAGGAGAAGTTCGGGGGGAGGGGGGGTGGTACCTGCAAGAGAGCAGACAAGGATCACAGGTGGGGTGGGGATATGTTCAGCCCATGATCTGGAGTAGGGAAGGGGATGTGTGGGATGGTTTTCCAGGCATTCTGTTGCTTTCAGGGCTTTTCTGGTCTGGAAGTTGAAATGTTCTGGTCATCGTCAATGCCTCAAGAAAGTGCAATAAAAAATGACTGTTGGGTTCTATACTTGAGCAAGAGGCTCACTGACAGAATTGTACAACCATTATCACAACCAGGATACACAACAGTTCCATCACTCCCATTTCCACTTGTGCTAATCTTTTATAGTCATACACTACCCACCTCCCGACACCTGGGAACCACTGATCTATTCTCTGTCACTATTGTTCTGTCTTTTCAAACTATCGTACAAATAGAATTGCACAGTATGAAACTTTCCAAGACTGGCTTCTTTACTCAATGTAATGCCTTTGAAAGTCATCCAAGTTGTTGTGTGATCCATAGTTTATTCCTTTTTATTGCTCAGTAGTGTTCTATTGCATGGATGTTCCATAGCTTGTCTGTCCACTCACCCACTGGAAGACACTTGAGTTGTTTCCATTTCGGGTGATTATGAAGACAGCTGCTTTAAACAGCTGTGTACATATTTTTGTGTGAATTGGTGGAAGAATAGACACACAGATCAATAGAACAACATCGGGAACTCAGAAACAGGCCCACACAAATATTTATTTATTTATTTGTCAGACAGAGAGCAAGCCAGCACAACCAGGGGGAGTAGCAGGCAGAGGGAGAAGCAGGCTCCCTGCTGAGCAAGGAGCCCGATGTGGGACTCGATCCCAGGTCCTGGGGATCATCACCTGAGCCAAAGGCAGACATTTAACTGACTGAGCCACCCAGGAGTCCCTGATCAAAAGTTTTTTTGACAAAGGTGTAAAGCAATTCTAGGCAGAAAAGATAATTTTTTGGTGATTGAACATCAAAAAAAACCCATGCAACTCCCTTCCCCAAACTTTCAAACCTTAAATATTCCTTCCCTTGCCCACTTTTTAAAAAATTTCTTTAAATTCAATTTAGTTAACATATAGTATATTATTAGTTTCAGGGGTAGAATTTAGTGATTGTCAGTTGCATATAACGTCCAGTGTTCATTACAACAAGTGCCCTCCTTAATGCCAATCACCCAGTTACCCCATCCCCCCACCCACCTCCTTCCATCAACCCTCAGTTTGTTTCCTATATTTAAGTCTCTTATGGTTGCCTCCCTCTTTGTTTTTATCTTATTTCCTTCCCTTCCCCTATGTTCATCTGTTTTGTTCCTTAAATTCCACATATGAGTGAAATCATATGGTATTTGTCTTTCTCTGACTTATCTCATTTCGTATAATACCCTCTAGTTCCATCCATATCGATGCAAATGGCAGGATTTCATTCTTTTTGATCCCCTGACCACTCTTTCCACAGAGGCAGTTCTGTACCACTGGAGAAACCTATGATACGCTTCTTAGTCCTGGACCCACCAGCTAGATCTGCTCTCATCCAGAGAGTGATTAAGTGGGAGCCTTGAGGTTGAGACAGGGTAGGCAGTGAAAGCAGAGGAAGTTAGAAGAAGGAAGGTAGAGGGAGGTGCCTGGGTGGTTCAGTTGGTTAAGCAGCCTATTCTTGATTTTAGCGCAGGTCATGATCTCAGGGTCCTGGGATCCAGCCCTGTGTTGGCTCTGTGCTCAGCACAAAGCCTGCTTGGGAATCTTGCTCTCTCCCCCTCTGCCCCTCCCCCTACTTGCACGTGCTCTTTTCTGCTCTCTAAAATAAATAAACAAATCTTAAAAAAAAAGTAAGTTAGAGGGAATTATAGATATGGCATGAAGGAAGTAGGTCTGGAGAGACTTGGAGGAAAAAATGGATGAGAAAACAAGATTAGAAAGGATGGCATAGTTGGGTGCATAGTTCCCTTGGTTCTGTTGATTTCCTGTTCTGGAAAGTTCACTGATCAAAACACTCAGGAGTAGGAGGAAAATCTATTTTTTTCTTACAGGAAATATAGTTTCACTTTTCCAGAATTCTACCTTCCTCTCTTGGGCTTTGAGGAATGGCAGGTCCACTCTATGGCTTTTAAAGAAGTGATTAAGTTAAAATGAGGCCCTTAGGGTGGACTCTCATCCAATGTGACTGGTGTGTTTATAAGAGAGGAAGTGGGAACACATGGACATGTGTCAGGGGTGCACATGCACAGAGAAAAGACCCTGTAAGGACACTGCAGGAGGGCAGCCTTCTTCAAGCCATAGAAAGAGTCTCAGAAGAAACCAAACCTGCCAAAGCCATGATTTTGGACTTCTGGCCTCCAGAATTGTGAGAAAATACATTTCTGGTTTTGTTTTTTTTTTTTTTAGGATTTTATTTATTTATTTGAGAGAGAGAGAGCACAAGCAGAGGGAGAAGCAGGATCCCCGTTGAGCAAGGATCCCAATGCAGGACTTGATCCCAGCACCCTGGGATCATGACCTGAGCCGAAGGCAGATGCTTAACTGACTGAGCCACCGAGCGTCCCATATTTCTGTTGTTTAAGCCACTTGGTCTGTGGTAGTTGTTATAGCAGCCTTAGCAAACTGATACACCCTGTCACCAATTTTCCCAGTTCTCTTGAATTACATCTTTTATTTCTTGGATCAGTGCTCAGTGTGCCACCATGACATCCCCTCATCCCTGACACAGCTCATCCCATCCTATATCCCGGACTGGAGCCCTGGAGCTTGGTGTCAGTGAGGTCAGAAGGGAAGGCTCCATGTTTTCTCTCTCTATCCCAGGAATGGGAACAGATTGATGAGGCTCACTTTTATTCTGCCAAAGTGCCATAGTTTAGGATAGCACATCCTGAACCCCCTCTATACTAAAAATCAACAAATGTGCCAAGAGAATTTAAAGAAGCGAGCCATCCTATATTCATGGGTATAAAGACTCAGTATTATTAAGATGTGGATTCTCCCCAAATTGATTTATAGAGTCAACTCAATTCTAATCAAAATCCCTGGAGGATAAGCTGATTCTAAAATCATATGGAAATGCAAACAACCTAGAACTGCCAAAAGACTTTTTTTAAGATAATATTTTTAAGTAATCTCTACACCTAAGGCAGGGGTTAAACTAACAACCCCGAGATCAAGAGTTGCATACTCAACCCACTGAGCAAGCCTAGCACCCATAGAATAGCAAAAAAACCCAAAAACCAAAACAAAACCCAAACCAACTTTAAAAAGAGCAAAGTTGAAAGGCTTACCTCACTTGGTTTTGAAACTTATTATGAAGTTGCGGTGGGTTGGGGGCAGTAAATCGGGAGGGAGGGATTCTAAAGTAGTATGAAGAAAATTTGGGGGAAGGATGGATACCTTTATGATCTTGATTATGGTGGTGGTTTCATGAGTATACACATATGTCAAAACTTACCAGATTGTATTCTTTACATATAGGTAGTGTATTGTGTTTCAGCTCTATGTCAATAAAGCTATAAACACCATTGGGAACTTATTAAAAGATGTGTCAGGAGAATGAGTAGATAAGCTACTAACTAGGAGAATATTTGCAAGTCAGATGTCTGATTTTTAAATATGTATCCAGAACACATAAAGAAATCTCAAAACTCAAAATTTTATTTTATTTCTTTTAATTTAAATTTATTTTATTTAAATTCAATTAATTAACATATAGTGTATTATTAGTTTCAGAGGTAGGGTTCAGTTGTATATAACACCAAGTGTTCATCACATCACCTGCCCTCCTTAATGCTCATCATCTAGTTATCCCATCACCCCACCCCCCACTCCTCCAGCAACCCTCAGTTTGTTTCCTATGGTTAAGAGTCTCTTATGGTTTATTTCCCTCTCTGAGTTCATCTTGTTTTCTTTTCCCCCCTTTCCCCTATACTCCTCTGTTTTGTTTCTTAAATTCCACATATGAGTGAAATCATATAATAATTGTCTTTCTCTGATTGACTTATTTCACTTAGCATAATACCCTCTAGTTCCATCCACATCGTTGCAAATGCCAAGATTTCTTTTTTTGATGGCTAATATTCCATTGTATATATATATCACATCTTCTTTATACATTCACCTGTCCATGGACATCTGGGCTCTTTGCATAGTTTGGCTATTGTGGTAACTATTTCACCTATATGTGGTCTCTCTCTTCCCCTCCCCTCTTCCTCTTCCCATCCCTCCTTGCCCAGTAGTCCTACCTCTGGGTGGACAGTGGTTCCTAAATCAGACTGCCCATTACAGTCAGGCAGGGACCTTTAAAAAAAAAATTCCATAAAGCCCAGGCCCCGTCCTCATAAATTCATCTAGTTGTTTATTAAGTGTTCATAAAATTCATTTAATGGGATTGAGTTGGGACAACTTCTGTGTCTCTCCTTTACTGTCATACTGATAACACACTCACAACACTTCCGACACCACATGTGTATGTGGGGGAGGTTCCTACAGCAGACTACTCTGCCACACCGGCTGGATATTCTACAATTTAACTCAATTCTGACACTACCTCCCTGGAGATAGTGTCAGCTCCCCCCCACAGGATAAGGGCTCAGTCCCACAAGACTCCCCCAGTCCAGATGCCAATCCCAAGTCCAACTTGTCTCCTGTGCTTCTGACTGCCTGGCTATAAATCTGAGCTTCCCACCACCCCCTTGTTTATTCGATGATTTGCTAGAGCTGCTCACAGAACTCAAGGAAACACTTATGCTTTATGAGTTTATGGAAGGATATGATAAGGAGAAAGATGAACAGCCAGATAAAAAGATAGCTAGAGTAAGGTCTGAGAGGGTCCCTAATGAAGGAGCTTCTGAACCTGTAGAGTTGGGGTGCATCACCCTCCCAGTGTAGATGATGCTGGAAAGATTTTAGGGTTCGAAGCCAACAGCCAAGAAAGAATTCTTGAGATGTCTTTGGTGCAAAAAGGTGGCTTTATTAAAGCAGGGGGACGGGACCTGAGGGCAGATAGAGATACACTGGGGTCATGAAGAGGGCCCATTATATACTTTCAAGTTGGGAGGGGGTTAGGAATAGGATAAGTCTCTAAAGAATTGGGAAGGAAGGTTTCCAGGACCTTGAGGGGATCAGCTATTTTTGGGAAAAGGTCATTTATTACTCTCTAGGAAAACTTTAATCATGAGACCTTTCAGATTTATATCAGTGGACCATAAGTTTGGGGGATGTTTGCCAACACGTATCCTGTTGGGGAGAGATAAAGGGGTTTCCAAATGACTTTTTTTTTTATTTTTTAAAGATTTTATTTATTTATTTGACAGAGGGAGACACAGCGAGAGAGGGAACACAAGCAGGGGGAGTGGGAGGGGGAGAAGCAGGCTTCCCACTGAGCAGGGAGCCCGACGCAGGGCTTGATCCCAGGACCCTGGGATCATGACCTGAGCCGAAGGCAGACGCTTAAAGACTGAGCCACCCAGGCGCCCCTCCAAATGACTTTTGTATATTATAGTAGACTTACGGGATCCTGGGTTTCAGGCTAAGATCGCCCTCTGCCCTTGGCCAAGTAATAACATCGAGGCAGCTGTATTCCTAGAAGAATGTCACTCTTCCTCTGTCAAGGACTTGTCAGTGGGCTGTAGGTAGTAAGGAAATTTAGTTTTCTTTTGTATTTGTTTTCCCCATCATAAATGTGTTTGTGAGGCTACCTCATACAGGCAGGATCAATTATTACTTCCATATCCAGTCCCTCTCCCCTCCCTCGAGGATGGGGGTTAGGCTGAAATTGCCAAGCTTTTAATCATGGCTCCATCTTTTGGTGATCAGCCCTATCCAGGGACCACCCAGGTGGCTGCAAAGAACAAAGATGTTCCCAGTGCTCTTATCACTTAGGAATTTACAAGGGTTTCAGGAGCTCTGTGCCAGGAATCAGAGGCAGAAATCAATATATATTTTCTCCTATCTCACAGGGGTCCTGTCATTGATTTTTTTTTTTTAAGCTCCCAGGTGCATTTCATATGAAATTCTGAGAGAGTCATCTGCATATGAAACCAGAGTTGAGAACTGCTGGAACATTTGCTAAGTTTCTTTCTAAGCTTTGCCACTTTGGATCATTCTATAAAGAATGTCAGGTCATTGAAGCTGATTTAGGGATATACCTAAATGAATATCTGATTTAGTCAGTCATCTTGACTCTCCCACAATGCATGATTGCACGCAGGAGTAACACAAATCGGAGAGAGAGGCCATCTTGGTCTGGTCCATTAATTTAGAACAAACACCTCTGAGCATAAAAGATTGTCCCCAAGTTATCCTCATTCTTACTCCCTCCCACAATTACTTTAATCTATGAGTTCCCTAATGTATAAATAACCATAATTGAGTAGTGCTTGAGAAAGAGTGAGTAATTGAGTGGTTTAATGAAAGGAAATTCAGCCTTTTACTAGGTTACTTTGTCCTAGAATCTCCTGAAATGTCCAAGTAATGTTTAGAGAGTACATAAGTCCATTGTGATTACTGATCAGGTTGACGCATGCCATCTGGGATCATGACCTGAGCCAAGGCAGACGCTTAATGACAGAGCCATCCAGGTGCCCCAAAGATGAATACTATTGAAAGCTGCTCTAAATTGGAGGACTCAAGTCCCACCAGATAAATTCCCCTACTGGGTACCAACTTTCTCAAGTGCCAAGTTGTCCTGGCCTTCTTACGTCTTCCCACTGAGAGGGGCCTTCAGTATTTAGCACACTTGGAATCCAGGCTCCTGAAACCTGAAACTTCATATTTCCGTCTTTGTTTCTAGGACATGACATAAATATGTGGCATGAAGGAAGATGAGTCCAAGTAGCCCACCTGTGAAAGGACTCGCTCGGTTTGGAAAGATCCATTCTGCAGTGCAGATAATTGACACACTAGTAACTACTTCAGTAGGTGGCCTTTCTGATAGGCATTATGTTTGGCTGCTACTCAAAGACAGATCAGTCTACAAAGCACTTTGACTTACACTGGCCTGCTAGCCCTATGAATCTAGTGGTTGACAAGGAAAGGGAAAGGTATGCAGGATTAGCAAAATATGCCACCCTAAAATATGCCTTTTTGGCATAAGAATAATGTTAAGCTGTTTATTTTGAGAAAGTGCTGACCAGAAGAAATTCTGAAAGCAGAGTGGAGGTTACCCTTTGTAGGGGAAATTTACATTAGAAAGGAGCCAGTAACAGGAAGTGAGCCATTACAGGGATCACTTTCATCTGAGAGAGTCATCTGCATGGGAGGGCAAATTTCCTTTCCCAAACATTGCCTCCTCTCACCTTCCTCTGAATTGTCTTCCCCCCTTTTAAAGACCTAGACCCCTATCCTTTCCATAGTCAGAATGGTCCATAAGACTCAATTGGCTAGTTGCTTTTAAGTCTAATATTTTTGTGGGGTTCCCGTATGTATGTACGTAATTAAAATAGTTTTTGTCCTATGAAGTTGCCTTTTTAAAAAAGATTTTATTTATTTATTTGACAGAGAGAGAGGCAGAGAGAGCAGGAATACAATGAAGTTGAGGGGCTCTCAGCCAAGAACCTAAAATGGTAGAGGGAAAATTATTTTTCCTCCCCTACAATTAGGACCTAAATTCTTAATCCCAGCCAAATTCTTAATCCTAGTCTTTCAATTTCTAAATCTTCTACCTCTTAGAAAACCCCATTACTTCTGTGATATTTCAGTATTTAGGTAAGGCAGGAATGTTTTTAGTACCTCAGTGCTTTTTTTTTTTTTAAACAATTGTAAATATCTATACATTCAACATTGGAGGATGTAAATACATAAGGTAAATATTAACAGACATAAAGGGAGAAATTTACAATATCCCCAGTGCTTTTTTTTTTCCTTCATCTATGCTTTGTCTTCATGCATTCCAATAAACCATGGGAGAAGTAACTCTAAGGCTACAGTGGATTACTATCCCTACTACTACTACTTATATTTAAAACATTATCTGATGAAATACAGAAACCATAGTAAAGATGTAGGATGCACCAGTGTC
>NW_023270839.1:9323959-9334079 GCF_011800145.1 Mirounga leonina
GTTTAAAGCCAGTATCACTGCAGGTACAGGAAGAGCAAACCTACTTATAGTATGTGACTCAAAGAAGTTTTGAGGAAGTGATGACTTCCTGATCCGGATTGAGTGCTTCCTTCCTGATCTGAAACTTCAGTGTTTTGAAGCTCTATGATTTCAATTCTTTAGGAGAAAACACATGATGGAAATTTGATATAATAGTTGTCATGTACCTGGTAGTGTTGTGAGTTCCAACAGCGGACTTGAATGAATTATTCATTTATGTGTATGTTAATTGGGCCAGATACCAGGCTACTTAGATTCAGGAGCTCATGATCTAATGAAAGAGATGGTCAGATACATAGACAAATACATTGTATTTACAAATGTAAATAGCTCTTTTGGCTATGGTGGAGACCCCAGGGGGCTGTGAGGAGCTGGTAGAGAGAAGGCCACAACACCTGAACTGAATTTTGAGGATTAATTAGAAGTTAGGTGAAGAGGGGCGCCTGGGTGGCTCAGTCGTTAAGCATCTGCCTTTGGCTCAGGTCATGATCCCAGGGACCTGGGATCGAGTCCCACATCGAGTCCCACATCGGGCTCCCTGCTCGGTGGGAAGCCCGCTTCTCCCTCTCCCGCTCCCCCTGCTTGTGTTTCTGCTCTCGCTGTCTCTCTCTGTCAAATAAATAAATAAAATCTTTAAAAAAAAAAAAAGAAGTTAGGTGAAGAGGATGGTAAAGTCATCTGAAAGAGGGAACTGTGTGAAGAGGAAGCCAGACACTTGGTTCCTGGACCCATTTTGAAAGCATAAGCAAAACTATAGTTGTATTAATTGCCTTATACACTTAGGTCTAAGTTGTGTTGTTCCCTACTTAATTATGTTTTATATACTAATTTTTCTTTGTAATATTTATTTATTTAATTGAAAGAGAGAAAGAGAAAGAGAGATCACAAGTGGGTGGAGGGGCAAAGGGAGAGAATCCCCAGATAGACTCCCCACCAAGCATGTAGTCTGATTAGGGCTCAATCTTACCACCCATGAAATCAGGACCTGAACTGAAACCAAGAGTCAGAAGCTCAACTGACTGAGTCACCCAGGCATCCCTGTTTTTTATACCTCTTAACTTCATGCATGATCAAACACTAATTTTGCCTTTACTACTACTCCCTGTTTACCCACTGATTGTAGAAACAACGGGGATCAGACAGTAACATTTGTCTTGATGTATCTGATCCCAGGTCCCAAATAGTGCCTCATTGTCCACAAGAATGCTTACCTCCACATTGCTTCAGGGATCTCCCAACAAGGTTCAAGTAAACCCTTACCTTCCTTTCATGTGTATAAGTTGTCCTAAGATCAACAGGGCAAGGCGACTTTGGGAATGATCCCCTGCTTTCTCCTTGGGTTGCCCCCTTGACTATAAAGCTTTCCTTGCTTTAAATCCAGTGTCTCAGAATTCGGCTTACTTCACATTGGGTGCATGGACAAGTTGGAGTCTGGTAACAAAGAGATCCATAGGTGTGAAGGAGATGGGCCAATTTAGGGTATTTCCTTCTTCAATCTTTTCTTACTTTTCCATTAGTGCTGTAATATACTTATTCAGAATCTTACTGTCTCCTGGAGGGCTCACAGAAAAGCCTCTTACATGGACAGGGTCCCTGCCTCTAGCCTCTTTTCCTTCCAATCTGTTCTACATATCACTTCCAGATTAATACTCCTTGAGCATAAATAGAATAGTGGAAGACTCTTGCTTTTAGTGCCTTCAATTATCTATAGGATAAAAATATGTCTTTTTAGAGCAAAATTGCAAGATACAAGGTTAATATACAAAAATCAATTGCTTTCTTATATACCAGCAATAAACAATTTAAATCTGAAAAAAAAAAAACTTACATTAGCACCAAAGAAAAATGAAATATCTACATATGAATCTACTCAAGAATAGGCAAGATCAATATGAGGAAAACTATAAATCTCTCATGAAAGAAATCAAAGAAAGTCTAAATAAATGAGGAGATATTCCTTGTTCAGGCTGAAGGAAACCTGACATAGTCTGGTTTGGCTCTTTGACATAAAAATTTTTTTTCACACCAAAGGTAGTTAAGAATCAGTAAATGCTGAAAAGGCTCTCCCTTTTTTGCCTAAAGGCAGGGAATAAATTCTTTTCCAGAGACAAACTCTTACCAGCCAGAGGTAGTACCAGAGGAATCTGGAAACAAACCTTGTTAAACTAACCCTTTTCATCTATCCAACAAGAAGTTCTGACAATTGTAAATATTTATGCCCCTAACTTGGGAGCAGCCAATTATATAAACCAATTAATAACAAATGTAAAGAACATACCGATAATAATACAATAATCTTATAATTATTGGAATTTACAACCTAGGCACAGCAATGGACAGATTATCTATGTAGAAGATCAACAAGGAAACAATGGCTTTGAATGACACACAGGACCAGATGGACTTCACAGATATATTCAGAGCATTTCACTTTAAAATCACAGAATACACATTCTCCTTGAGTACAATGGAATCTTCTCCAGAATAGATCACATACTGCTTCACTAATCAGGTCTCAACTGGTACCAAAAGATTAAGGTTGCTCCTTTCATTTTTTCAGACCACAATGCTTTCAATCTTGAACTCAATCACAAGAGAAAATTTGGAAGGAACACAAACACATGGAGGTTAAGGAGCATCCTACAAAAGAATGAATGGCTCAACAAAGAAATTAATGAAGAAAAATTTTAAAAATTCATAGAAACCAGTGAAAATTTAAAAAATTCATAGAAACCAGTTAATATGAAAGCACAACTGTTCAGGATCTTTGAGATGCAGGAAAGGCAGTCCTAAGAGGAAAGTATACAGCAATACGAGTCTTTCTCCAGAAACAAAAAAAATCTCAAATACACAATCTAATCCTTTTTTTTTTTTTAAAGGTTTTATTTATTTGACAGAGAGAAAGACAGCCAGAGAGGGAACACAAGCAAGGGGAGTGGGAGAGGGAGAAGCAGGCCTCCCACGGAGAAGGGAACCCGATGCGGGGCTTGTTCCCAGGACCCTGGGATCATGACCTAAGCCGAAGGCAGACGCCTAACGACTGAGCCACCCAGGCGCCCCCACAATCTAATCTTACACCTAAAGGAGCTGGAGAAAGAACAGCAAATAAAGCATAAATCCATCAGGAGAAGAGGAAATAATAAAGAGTAGAGCAGAAATCAATGAAATAGAAACCAAAAGAACAGTAGAACAGAGCAACGAAACTAAGAGCTGGTTCTTTGAAAGAATTAATAAGATTGATAAACCCCTAGCCAGACTTATCAAAAAGAAAAGAGAAAGGACCCAAATTAATAAAATCATCAATGAAAGAGGAGCGACCATAACCATCATCAAAGAAATACAAACAACTCTAAGAACATTTTATGAACAATTATATGCCAACAAATTAGGCAATCTGGAAGAAATGGATTCATTCCTAGAAACATAAACTACCAAAACTGAAACAGGAAGAAATAGAAACCCCGGACCAACCCATAACCAGCAAAGAAATTGAAGCAGTAATCAAAATTCTCCCAACAAACAAGAGTCTTCCCAGTGGAATTCTACCAAAAATTTAAAGAATTAATACTGGGGTGCCTGGGTAGCTCAGTCAGTTAAGCATCAGGCTTTGGCTCAGGTAATGATCCCAGAGTCCTGGGAACCATCCCCATGTTGGGCTCCCTGCTCGGTGGGGAGCCTGCTTCTCCCTCTCACTCTGCTCCTCCCCCAGCTCATGCTCCTGTGCTCTCTCTCTCTCTCTGTCTCATTTACTCACTCTCTCAAATAAATAAAAAAAATCTTTAAAAAATAAAGAAGAATTAATACCTATTCTTCTGAAGCTGTTTCAAAAAATAGAAATGGAAGGAAAACTTCCAAACTCCTTCTATGAGGTCAGCATTACCTTGATCCCAAACCAGATAAAGACCCCACCCTAAAGGAGAATAACAGACCAATATCCCTGATGAACACGGATACAAAAATTCTCACCAAAATACAAGCCAAATAGGACCCAACAGTACATTAAAAGGATTATTCACCATGACCAAGTGGGATTTATTCCTGGCTGCAAGGGTGGTTCAACATCTGCAAATCAATCAATGTCATACACCACATTAATAAAAGAAAAGACAAGAACCATATGATCCTCTCAATAGATGCAGAAAAAGCATTTGACAAAATACAGTATCCTTTCTTGATTAAAACTCTCCACAGTGTAGGGATAGAGGGAACGTACCTCAATATCATAAAAGCCATATATGAAAAGCCCACAGCAAATATAATTCTCAATGGAGAAAAATTGAGAGCTTTTCCACTAAGGTCAGGAACATGGCAGGGATGTCCACTATCACCACTGTTGTTCAACATAGTACTAGAAGTCCTAGCCACAGCAATCATAAAACAACAACAACAAAATAAAAGGCATCCAAATCAACAAAGAAGAAGTCAAATTGTCACTCTTCACAGATGACATGATACTCTATGTGGAAAACCCCGAAGAAACTGCACCAAAATTTGCTAGAACTCATACAGGAATTCAGCAAAGTGGTAGGATATAAAATCAATGCACAAAAGTCAGTTGCATTTCTATTTACTAGCAATGAGACAGAAGAAAGAAAAATTAAGGAATTGATCTCATTTACAATTACACAAGAAAACCATAAGATACCTAGGAATAAACTGAACCAAAGAGGTAAATGATCTGTACTTTGAAAACTATAGAACACTTATGAAAGAAATTGAGGAAGACATAAAGAAATGGAAAAACATTCCATGTTCATGGATTGGAAGAACAAATATTGTTAAAATATCTATGTTACCCAAAGCAATCTACATATTCTATGTAATCTCTATCAAAATACCACCAAAATTTTTCACAAAGCTGGAACAAATAATTCCTAAAATTAGTATGGAACAAGAAAAGACCCTGAATAGCCAACGGAATGTTGAAAAAGAAAACCAGGGGCACATGGGTGAGTCAGTTGGTTAAGCATCTGCCTTTGGCTCAGGTCATGATCCCAGAGTTCTGGAATAGAGCCCTGCATCAGTCTCCCTGTTCAGCAGGGAGTCTACTTCTCCCTCTCCTTCTCTTCCCTCCCATTCTCTCTCTCTCTCAAATAAATAAATAAAATATTTTAAAAAAAATCAAACCTGGTGGTAATCACAATACCGGACTTCAAGCTATATTACAAAGTTGTAATCATCAAGACAGTATGGTACTGGCAAAAAAAAAAAAAAAAAAAAAAAAAAAGAACCCATAGATCAATGGAACAGAAGAGAAAACCCAGAGATGGAGCCTCAGCTCTGTGGTCAACTAATCTTCAGCAAAGCAGGAAAGAATATCCAATGGAGAAAAGACAGTCTTTTCAACAATTAGTGTTGGGAGAATTGGATGGCCACGTGTAGAAGAATGAAACTGGACTATATTCTTACACTATTCACAAAAATAAATACAAAATGCATGAAAGACTTAAGTGTGAGACAGGAGTCCTTCAAAATCCTAGTGAAGAACACAGCCAGCAACCTCTTCGACCTCGGCCGCAGAAACTTCTTGCTAGACACTTCTCCAAAGGCGAGGGAAACAAAGGCAAAAATGAACTTTTGAGACTTCATCAAGATAAAAAGCTTTTGCACAGCAAAGGAAACAGTCAACAAAACTAAAAGACAACTGACAGAATGTGAGAAGATATTTGCAAATGTCTTATCAGCTAACGGGCTAGCATGTAAAATCTTTAAAGAACTTATCAAACTCAACACCCCAAAAAACCAAATAATCCAGTCAAGAATTGAGCAGAAGACATGAACAGACATTTCTCCAAAGAAGATATACAAACGGCAACAGACACATGAAAAACTGCTCTACATTCCTTGACATCAGAGAAATAAATATCAAAACCACAGTGAAATTCCACCTCACACTGGTCAGAATGGGTAAAATTAACAAGTCAAGAAATAACAGATGTTGGCGAGGATGCAGAGAAAGGGGAAACTGCTTATCCTGTTGGTGGGAATGCAAACTAGTGCAGCCACTGTGGAAAACAGTATGGAGGTTCCTCAAAAAGTTAAAAATAGAGCTACCTATGACCCAACAATTGCACTATGAGGTATTTACCCAAAGAATACAAACATAGTGATTCAAAGGGACACCTGCACCCCAATATTTATAGCAGCAATGTCCACAATAGCCAAAATATGGAAAGAGCCCAATGTCCATTGACAGATGAATGGATAAAGAAGAGGTGATATATATACACAATAGTATATTACTCAGTCATTAAAAAGAATGAAATCATGTTATTTGCAACAATGTGGATGGAACTGGAGGGTATTATGCTAAATGAAATAGGTCATCGAAAGACAATTATATGATTTCACTCATATGTGGAATTTAAGGAAAAATATAGAGGATCATAGGGGAAGAGAGGAAAAATAGAATAAGACAAAATTAGAGGGAGACAAACCATAAGAGATTCTTAATACGGGGGGAAAAAAACCCTGAGGGTTGCTGGAAGGGAGGGGGATGGGGGGATGAGGTAACTGGGTGATGGGCATTAAGGAGGGCACATGATGTAATGAGTGTGGATGTTATATGCAACTGATGAATCACTAAACTCTACCTCTGAAATTCATAATACACTATATGTTAATTGCATTTTAATTTTTAAAAAAACTAACCTTTTTCTCTCTAGTTACTTCTTCACCACTACAACCCATAGACCAAATCCCTTTATCTTGTCAATTCTTCACAAATGTACTGTTTCTTTGTCTAAAAGGTATAAAAGCATCCTGCTATCGTCACTTCTTCAGGTCTTCATTCCCTTGTGAAAGGCTTCCACGTACATGTAAAAATTTAATCAAATTTGTGTGCTTTTCTCGTACTTATCTCCGTCAGTTCAATTTTCAGACCCAGCCAGAGATCATAAGAGAGCTGAGGAAAACGGTTTCCTCTCCTACAATGACATTATGTAATGTCTAAACCCCTAGAACTATGTAATGCAAAGAATTAATCCTAATTAAATTATGGACTTAATAATAATCAATATTAGCTCATCAATTATAGGAAAACTACCACACTAATGCAAGATGTTAATAACAGGAAAACTTTGGGCTGTGTGGGTAGGAGAGCAGGGAAGGGAGAAGCATATGAGAATTTTCTATACTTTCTATTGAATTTTTCTGTAAATCTAAAACTTCTCTGAACAAATAATCCTATTGATATAAAAAAAAACAGGCAAAAAACGAAACCAAAAAACAAGCTATCTGTTTGCCTAGCACTCATCTATCCTATTCTATAACCACACTCCCCCTTCTCTCTGCAGTCCACAACTTGATAGCACCCCAAGCCCACTACCAGAGGAAAACAGTATCAGATTACACCTGTGCCTATCTGGAGTTTCCAACCCTGGCCTCACATCAGAAGTGCCTAAGAAACTTTTTTTTTTTTAAAGATTTTATTTATTTATTTGACAGAGAGAAATATAGTGAGAGAGGGAACACAAGCAGAGGGAGTGAGAGAGGGAGAAGCAGGATTCCTGCGGAGCAGGGAACCTGATGCGATGCAGGGCTCCATCCCAGGACCCTGGGATCATGACCTGAGCCGAAGGCAGACGCTTAATGACTGAGCCACCCAGGGGCCCCGTGCCTAAGAAACTTTTAAGAATGCTAAGATCCCAGGCCTCTTGAAAAAGAATCTTTGGGAACCAGGTCTTTTTCTTGTCTGTGTTTGATGAGCTCCACCGTGAATTTCACACCCATTCCTAGTGGAGAACCATTTTTCTTAGCTGACACTGATTTTCACCCAGTGCCCAAGTTCTCAAGACTGGCCTTCTATCTATTTCTGAAACAAAGTTTCCACTTTGTCTTAATTCAGGCAGGTGAAGGGCTGTCTTGCTACCCCAAGGAAAGTGCAAGACAGATCTGGGAGGACACAGTTGGGAGAGTCTACCTCTCCTCCCTATCTCTCTTAAATTATCCCAAATCTTACAAGTGTAGGGGAGGAAAAGTATCCATTCCTTCTACCCTTCTAAGTTCTCAGCTGGGCCCCCATAACAAAAGAATAGATTAACAGGAGAAAAGCATTCACATTTATTTCACATAGGTTTAAGGTGACATGGGAGTCTTCCCTAGGAAATGAAGCCCAAAAGAAGTGGTTAAACCTGAGTGTTTGAATGCTAGGTTTGATGAAGGGTGGGAAGTGGTGGAAAGATGTGACAGAACAAAGGGTATGAGCTAACTGTAATAAATGGGGGGAAACTGAGCAAGACTTTTGTCAGATGTCTCTCCATCTTTGGAGATACGGCTGCTCCTTTCCTCTGGGTATAGGAAACCCTCTCCCAGGAGGGTTTTATGACCTGTTTCTGGAGAAGGTTAGAAAGGCCTTCCTGAACGTGTCCTTTCTCAAATTTCTTCAACTTAAAAGTTTCAGTTTGCCAAGTTGCTATATTCTGGAGTAGCATGTCCTGAACTCTGTCAGAAGCTCCTGGTGCTGGGAATGGACCCTGGTGGTTGGCTTGGCCCTTGTTCCAGCCCCACAATCCTAAAGCAAGTTCAGGCCATTTGCTGTGTCCATTGTGGGGTCTCTGTTTAAAAACACCTGTGTCTTCTGCACACTCCTGCCTGGCTGGAAGGGGATTAGGTCAAAGACCTGCTAGTTGGGCTGTTCCTTTCTCTAGACTTTTATATGCTTGCTGATCGCAAAAGGAATAGTGCCAAATGTTGTCACCGAAATAAGAGAACATTAGTATCTTTACCCAAACAAGAGTTATGACAACAACTATCAACCATATTCAGACCCCTTAGAGCACTCTCTCTTCCATGGTTGCTGAGGTCTTTCTGTGTCAGGCATCTGACATGTGAGTGGTCAGAACAGTGAGTCAGAGACTGACGCTACCTGATGAGCTCCACGTTCCTTTGGGAGGTTTAGTTTTATCGTTTCTGCAGAGCTACAGGCCTGGCTGTCAAAATGGCCCCCAGTCCTTAGCCCGTTGCTTAATTCAGGCATGTAATGCCTTTTTCTTTTTGTCCAGTTTCTAGGTCGGACTATATCTTATGACTTCCTTCTTTTTTCCACACCAGTCATAAGGAACTCTACATATTTTTCTGTATAAGTAGTCAATTTTCCATATCTGCTGAGGGGAAAACTGTCCAAGACTCAGAAATGGACCAAAGAGATTACAGTGTGTCCTTTCATTGGGTTGCCAGGGGTTATTCAGCAGATCCACGGAGGATGAACAGACACACATGTATACCTTGGTTTGACTTGCAGGATACAAATGAAATTGTCCAAAACTGCTGATAACGCCGATGTTTCCTCTTCACTACAATGCAAATGAATTTTGTCCAGCAGAGAATTGAAATTTCTATAAACCAAGATCACATTTGAATTGTTTTTACCATGTTCCCGAATTCCTTACTAGTTAATGAGCTGAATAAAAGGGATTTATTCATGAGTTTATTCATTTACATGGGTTTATTATATAAACTTTCATGATAGCCATGTTTTTTCCTTTTAGAAAAAAATATAGTTTAACACTTCACACTTTCGGGGCACCTGGGTGGCTCAGTCGTTAAGCGTCTGCCTTCGGCTCAGGTCATGATCCCAGGGTCCTGGGATCGAGCCCCACATCGGGCTCCCTGCTCGGCGGGAAGCCTGCTTCTCCCTCTCCCACTCCCCCTGCTTCTGTTCCCTCTCTCTCTGTGCCTCTCTCTGTCAAATAAATAAATAAAATCTTAAAAACAAAACAAAACAAAACACTTCACACTTCCACAGGTGTTGGTTCCTTTGCCTGGAATAGTCTTTCTAACCTCGTCTGCTTGGTTACTTAGCCATCTTTCCAGGCTGTGCTCAGATATCCACTCCTCTGAGCTTTCCCCTCTAAGGCACAGAACTACTGTTTCAGCCTTCATTTTTCCAGAACTTACTAGCACCCACTGCATTCTATTATAATTCTTAAATGATCATTATACTGAAATATAATTGAAGGGTAAATTCAGTTAGAAAACTTCAGATCTGGAACGCCTGGGTGGCACAGTCACTTAAGTGACCAACTAATTCTTTTTATTTATTTATTTATTTATTTATTTATTTATTTATTTATTTATTTAT
>NW_023270839.1:9334089-9405486 GCF_011800145.1 Mirounga leonina
TATTTATTTATTTATTTATTTATTTATTTATTTATTTATTTATTTATATTCTTATGTTAATCCCCATACACTACATCATTAGTTTTAGATGAAGTGTTCCATGATTCATTGTTTGTGCATAACACCCAGTGCTCCATGCAGAATGTGCCCTCCTCAATACCCACCACCAGGCTAACCCATCCTCCCACCCGTGACCAACTAACTCTTGAGTTCAGCTCAGGCCTTGATCTCAGGGTTGTGAGATGGAGTCCTGAGTGGGGCTCTGGGCTCAGTGCGGAGTCTGCTTGGAATTCTCCCTCCCTCTCCTTCTGCATCTCCGGCTCATCCTCTCTCTCTAAAATAAATAAAATAAATCTTAAAAAAAAAAATACAAACCCAAAAACTGCAGATCGGCTGTCTCGCTGCTCTGCTCTTTACTGCATCTCCTTGAGGCAGCATGGATGTTACCAACCACACATTCACTCAGTGGCATTCCCTCCTTCCTTCTAATTGGGTTAGAATTCCTCCATTAGGCAAATTGACCTCCAGCCTTGGACTTACAGCTTTCCTATAATCAGACTACTGGGGGAAATAAGAATGTGCGCCTCCTGTGTCTGGAATGGAAATTTAGGAATGTGACAAAGAGCACCACAAGCTCAAGATAGAGTCATTTTTGCTAGGACAAGTCACCAAGCTGGGGCTTCATACCTAACCAAACTGCACTTTCAACCTTCCAGGAAATGTCATCTTAACTGATCAGTCAGGAAATTTCTGGTCAGCACCAAGGAGATAATCTGCCACATGGGCTCTTTCCATTACCCAAAGGAAGAGGAGGTCAATGGCATGATAAGCACCCCTGTTCTTTCCCCTAAAAGAAAGTGACCTTGCCTCAAACAATCCTTTTTCTTTTGCTAAAATTTCCTTGCCCCACAGCCCTGCCTATAAAAGCCTTCCCTCTTTCTTCTACAGCTCCTCTGAGCTCCTTCCTACCTGTTAGGTGGGATGCTGCCCCATTCATGAATCATTGAATAAAACGAATTAGGTCTTGAAATTTGCTAGTTGAATTTTGTTGTTTAATTTTGAATTTTGATGATGAGGCAGGACACTTGGTTCCTGGACCTGTTTCGAAAGCATAAGCAGCACTGTACTTAAATTAGTTATATTATGAACTTACCTTCACATTCTGTTTTGGTCCCTGCTTAATTATGTTTTATGCACCTCTCTAGCCCTGTGCATGATTAATCATTAACTTTGCCTTGTTCACTCTACCCCTTGTTTGGACACTGATTATAAGAATCTGATGTGAGGGTGCCTGGGTGGCTCAGTCGGTTAAGTGTCCACCTTCAGCTCAGATCATGATCCCAGGGTCCTGGGATGAAGTCCTACATCGGGCTCCCTGCTCAGTGGGGAGTTTGCTTCTTCCTCTCCCTCTGCTCCTCCCCCTGCTTGTGCTCTCTCTCTCTCGCTCGCTCGCTCTATCTCTGATAAGTAAATAAAAATCTTAAAAAAAAAAAAGATTTTTTTTTTGTTGCAAGCACCACAAATTGAGATACCACTATTTGAGGTACCCTAGGGGGAATATTTTTTAAACGGTGGTAGGAATGGAGTAGAGATATTTTGAAGGAATCTTGGAATAATTACATTATGAAAAAATAGAAAAGGATCAGTCTTTGAAAATAGCTGAATCTTTAGGTGATTCAGGAGACCAGGGCCTAATGGGCATGAATCCACTTTAACTTTTTTTTCCCTTAAAATCCTTAAGACATAGCAATTGGTTGGGGTTTGGAGCCAATAACCAAGAAAGAATTCTTGAGACGTTTTTGGTGTAAAAAGGTGGTTTTATTAAAGTATTGGGACAGGACCCTTGGGCAGAAAGAGCTACACTGGGGTCATGAGGTGTGGCCTATTATATACTTTCAAGTTGGAAGGAGGTTAGAAATACTGTTAGTCTCTAGGGAATTTGGAGGCAAGGATTCCAGGACTTTCAGAGGGCTAGCTATTGTTAGGAAGAGGTAATTTATTGTAAGTGTATCTCCCTCTTAGTACCAGAAAGGGAGATGACACTATAAACCACAAGAAACTCTTTTTTTAATATTAAATTCAATTAACCAACATATAGCACATCATTAGTTTCAGATGTAGAGTTTGGTAATTCATCTGTTGCAAATAACACCCAGTACTCATCACATCACATGCCCTCCTTAATGCCTGACACCCTGTTACCCCACCCGCCCCCACCTTCCTTCCAGCAACCCCCAGTTTGTTTCCTATAGTTAAGAGTCTCTCATTGTGTCCCTCTCTGATTTCTTCCCATTCAGTTTTCCATCCCTTCCCCTATGATCCTCTGTGTTATATCTTATATCCCACATATGAGTGAAACAGTTTGATAATTGTCTTCCTCTGATTGACTTATTTTGCTCAGCACAATACCCTCCAGTTCCATCAATGTCCACGTAAATGGTAAGATTTCATCCTTTCTGAAGGCTGAGTAGTATTCTGTAATATATATATAATATCTTCTTTATCCATTCATCTGTCGATGGACATCTGGGCTCTTTCCATAGTTTGGCTATTGGGGACATTGCTGCTATAAACATTGGGGTGCACGTACCCCTTCGGATCACTACATTTGTATCTTTGGGGTAAATACCCAGTACTGCAATTGTTGGGTCACAGGGTAGCTCTATTTTCAACTTTTTGAGGAACCTCCATACTGTTCTCCAGAGTGGCTGCACCAGCTTGCATTCCCACCAACAGTGTAAGAGGGTTCCCCTTTCTCCACATCCTGGCCAATGTTGTTTCCTGACTTGTTAATTTTAGCCATTCTGACTGGTGTGAGGTGGTACCTCATTGTGGTTTTGATTTGTATTTCAAAAAAAAAAAAAAAAGGTTTGTATTTCCCTGATGCCAAGTGATGTGGAGCATTTTTTCATGTGTCTGTTGGCCATTTGTATGCCTTCTTTGGAGAAATGTCCACAATAAACTCTTATCAATGAAGGAAAAAAAAACAACCTCTTATCAATGAAGACACAGACTTAAATATGCATAACAAACCTTACCTTTTTTTTTTAAAAGATGTTATTTATTTGTTTGAGAGAGAGAGTGAGAGCATGAGAACATGAGAGCAGGGAGGGTCAGAGGGAGAAGCAGACTCCCCTCTGAGCTGGGATCCTGATGCAGAGCTCTATCCTGGGACTCTGGGTTCATGACCTGAGACTTAGGCTGACACTTAACTGAGCCACCGAGGCACCCCAAACCCTACCATTGTTTGCTGGGCTTTTCCTGGTAACCTGCTATAATTGGCCTCCCCAGCCCCATTCCAATGTCTTTCTTCTGTCTTTAGCTAAAGATGGTATTCAAGGTGGTGACTTGAGCCATTTTGGGGTGTTTTACTGAGTTTTTCTGGATATTTCCCATATATATAGGAGATGTATATGCTGTTGAACTTCTTTTTGTTTTTCCTTTGTCAATCTCTTTTTATTACAGAGGTAATAAAAGAACCTAGAAAGTACCCACCAAAAATTGTAAGGAGGCAATAATTAAGCAGAAGCATTTAATTGAGATCACGAATCGTAATTTTTTTTTAAAGATTTTATTTACTTATTTGACAGAGAGAGAGAGAGAACAAGTAGGCAGAGAGGCAGGCAGAGGGAGAGGGAGAAGCAGGCTCCCCACTGAGCAGGAAGCCCGATGCGGGGCTCGATCCCAGGACCCTGGGATCATGACCTGAGCCGAAGGCAGCCGTTTAACCGACTGAGCCACCCAGGCGCCCCACGAATTGTAATTTGGTGTAAATTGACTAAACAAGCCAAATAATGTCCCACTAGAGAGCAAAAATCAGGGGTTTTCTGACCCAAAGGGGGAATTTTTTTTAAGCTTTTATTTATTTATTTAACAGAGAGAGAGAAAGAGTGGGCAAGCACAAGTAAGGGGAGAGGGGCAGAGGGAGAAGCAGACAAACCATGGAGCAGGGAGCCTGACTTGGGGGTCCATCCCAGGATCCAAAAGCAGACTCTTAACTGAATAAACCACCCAGGCGCCCTAAAGGGAATGCTTTTATATATTGTTTACAAAGAATTTTGATTGGTGTTGGTGCCAGAAAACTAATCTTGGCTAAACATAATTGCTTGATAAGGCAATCACTATGCAAAAGTCCAATAGATACTGTAGCGAGTTGCAGATGTTCCATAGAGTCCTTAGAGTCTTTTAGTTGGGTCCAGTTCAAAATTCATGACTCCACCTAGTGAGGGTGTGCATAAGGGCCACCTCCTTAATACCTCCCTGCTCCATCTTAAACCCCCTTGACATAAGGACTTTATTTATTTTTATTTTGGAGTAAACTCTACCCCCAATGTGGGGCTCAAACTCATGACCCTAAGATCAAGAGTCACATGCTCTACCAACTGAACCAGCCAGATACCCCATAAGTGCCTTTATTTTGTTTCACCTTTCACAGAGGGCAGAGTGAAATTTTTCTTTTCTGTTTTATAGTCAGAATGATCAGTTTATACCCAGAACTTCTCTTCAAAGACATATTAGTAGCAATGCATCCTGGCATATAGTCTCTTGATTCTCTCTTTGAATGGGAAATATGTCATCAAGATTAAACAGAGAAATACTGGCATTTATAGAAACACATTGGGATTTACAAAAACTCTGGTGCACCTCAAAACCCAGCTCAAGTCAAGAATTCTTGAATAACAGGGAATCATATGCTGATAGACTGAATGGGGATTGTGTCCTGAGCACTCTATGAAGGCGCTCACATTAGTTGTGTCTTTCCACAATGTCAGCTTTATTCAATCATAAAGCAAGGTCAAATCATAATTATAAAGCAGGTTCAGGATTCCAAACTCAACAACATTTCACCATGTGATTCCAGTTGGCCTCTTACACAGCACACAGAGCAGGACAGAAGACAAGCCACAGAGCAAAGCAGATAACAGAAGGGTGTGGTAAATTAATGAACCAAACATGAACTCAGTCTGTGGACGTACAGTTGAGATAAGGTCCGGGTCAGCTCTCAGCGTTGAATCAGTCTCCGGCCCCTGTAGACCTCCTCTGGTTATGGTCGTTATCAGTTCTGGGTGTCAGCTAACATTGCTCCTAGCTGCAGTACCTTTAACTACTGTGTCGTTACTTGTCATGCATTGACACAGTCCCCTGTTTGACATAGGGTCCCACTTGATGTGAGTGACTCCATTTTGCTCTCTATGGGTTGTCTCAGATCGCGTTCTGCAAATCCAACTACTCTCTGGTATTTAGGGGGTGAAGAAGGAGAGCAAAAAAGACAGGAATTCTGGGCACCTGGGTTTGGAGGACTTGAAAGATGACTCTGAGAAAAATTAAGATGGCCATCATATGACCATATATCCACAGCCTTTCCTAACAAGTTCATGTGATCCACTGAAGACCTAGACCAGGTAGTGACTCAGTGAATGCAGAGAGAGGCAGCAGGGAGAAGCTAGAAGGGCTGATGTGTGGAGGGACAAGCTCAGAGAGAGAGCCACAGGTTTCCAAGGCATCCTATTTTACAGTATATTATAGGAATTCAGTGAGGAATTTTGAGAATCATAGGAAGTAATTCAGGTGAAAGTAGTTTTTTAAATAATAAAGTGTTAATGTTGATCTAAATTGTTGATAATACCATCATAAGGTTGCTCTACCCCAGTCACTGCCAATTTTAACCAGTTAATCCAGTGTATCTGAAATAAGTGTGATATTCTACTTTTGAAGTGGAAGAGAAATTATTGTGAACCCAAAGCATCTATACATCCATACATTCAGCTATGAGCTAAGCCACAAGCTCTAAGGCTTCTCTGAAATAAAGCCAGTTAGGAAGCACTGGAAACTGACCGGTAGGAACATGTCCCTTTACATCTGCAGAAATCAACTACCAAAGTGGCCCAGGCGAGTCTGTTAACCACTGCTTCTGAGAGCTCCTTAGTTGGTCTGCTTCCTCGAGTTCTGTCTACCAGCTTCTGTAACAGAAGCTGCTTGGGTTGTAGCTTCTAATTTGAGTTCCTAAAGAGATACTATCCCAGGGGTGCCTGAGTGGCTCAGATGGTTAAGCGTGTGCCTTCGGCTCAGGTCATGATCCCAGGGTCCTGGGATCGAGCCCCGCATTGGGTCCCTGCTCGGTGGGGAGCCTGCTTCTCCCTCTGCCTCTGCCTCTCTCTCTCTCTGATTCTCATGAATAAATAAATAAAAGATTAAAAAAAGAGAGATTATCCCTTGAATATAAATTTAAAATCATTTGTTAATTATATCCTTTCTTTAAACATTTTCCTTGACTCTAACTCCTTTCTATTAATTCCTTGTTATGTCCTTTTGTTAACCATTATTCAGTTTTTCAGTGTTTTGGTACAACTGTTTCTCAAAAGCGTATCAGTGATCAATTTCCTCATGCAGACGATGATAATATCTTAGGGTGTCTTAACCTGGAATCCATGGGCTTCCAAGGACTCCATGGATGGAATTTATAGAGTCATGAACTGGTATGGCATGATAACCTCAAAAAATAAAACTACCAGTTATTTTACCAGTAAAAATGGGCTTATTCAGGAAGAGCAGAGAATTGTAATCAGGGACAAGCAAACTACAGCTAAACCATAGGCAAGTCCTTGAACAAAGGAGAGGAGCCCTTTTTTCTAGAGGAAAGGAGGAAGTTTGGAAGGCTGTTGTAAACAGAAAGTGCATTGGAGTAAACTGTGGGTTGGAAGTGTAGTAGCTTTGCTTTGGCTGGGTTGTGACAAACTCAGTTGGCTGGACTGTTGAGGAGCAGGGTGGGGAAGCCTATCTTCCTGCTGGGCTAGCAAAGCAGTTTGCCTTGCAAAGTAGTCTTTTCCGGTTGGATCTGTAATTGGTGTGAGTGGTGGGGCATGAGAGCGCCCCCTGCTGGTCCCCACAGCCCTTCTAAGCCAGGTTTCCTTTTATTAATTTTCACAGGGGAAAAAAACTAACATCTTTATTTTCACTAACCTGCAACTGAAATTTAACAATTCCTTCACTTTTGGGGGCACCTGGCTGGCTCAAGCGGAAGAATATGCAACTCTTGATCGCGGGGTCGTGAGTTAGAGCCCCACATTGGGTGTAGAGGCGACTTAAATAAATACAACTTAAAAAAAAAAAGATTTCTTTCTGTTGATGGTCTTTTTGGTTGTTTCCTTGTCTTGCAACTGTGACCAATGCCGCAATGAACATAGGGGTGTGGGTATCTCTTTGAGATCTTGATTTCATTTCCTTTGTATAAACACCCGGATGTGGGATTGCTGGTTCCTATGGTAGTTCAATTTTTTTTACAAGATTTATTTATTTACTTTGGGGGAGGGGATGAGGGGGAGAGAGAGAGAGAATACTGAGCAGACTCCACTGAGCGGAGAGATCATGACCTGACCTGAAATCAAGTCAGACTTTTTTTTTTTTTAAGATTTTTATTTATTTGATAGAGACACAGCGAGAGAGGGAGCACAAGCAGTGGGGAGTGGGAGAGGGAGAAGCAGGCTTCCCACTGAGCAGGGAGCCCGTCGCCGGGCTCGATCCCAGGACCCCGGGATCATGACCTGAGCCCAAGGCACACGCTTAACGTCAAGTCAGATCTTAACTGACTGAGCCGCCCAGATCCCCTCGTAGTTCTATGTTTAATTTTTGGAGGAATCTCCATACTGTTTTCCATTATGGCTGCACCAATTGACATTCCCACCGGTAGTGTACCAGGGTTCTCTTTTCTGCATATCCTCACTGTCTTGTGTTGGTCTCAGCTATTAGATAGTGATGCCATCAACTAGGGATGCCTGCAGGCATGTACATTGCCCGCACTATTTGAGGTCGGCCCCCACAGACATTTTCCCATCCAGAGCCAATCTTGTGGCTGAGCTGACCCTTGTGGCTCTTATGATGATTGCAAGATGCACCTCAGCAACAACCCTCAGGGAGCTTTGAAAAAAATGAGGCTAATAAGCCTCATATATTCTGGAAGGTACATGGCACACCCAGAGCCCCACAGCGAGGTCTTGTGTAGAGAAAGAGCGCACACACTTGGGGCTGTGCCTTTATTGGAGTCAAGGGTGGGATGTCCAGGATTTTGAGGTTTCCCTTTTAATTGGTGAATTTAAAACATAAGAGTGGGAATGAAAGCATGGGAAAGGAAAACCAGGGTCACACAAATGGTCAGTTATCTAGGGTCACCCAGGGCTGAAGGGGGAATTTCGTGGATGGGATGCCATCGCTCCTTATCTAGCTGTACAGCTAGGAATGTGTATATTTGAGATGGATGTCTTTGAAACGGGTGCCTTGGCAATCAAAAGCTTATTGTATTTTTTTAATGATAGCCATCCTATATCAGATGTGTGGTGATATCTCATTGCAGTTTTGATTTGCATTTCCCTGATGGTTAGTGATGGTGAATGGATAAAGGAGATATGGTATAAACAGACAATGGAATTAGTATTAGTTATTCAGACTTGAGAGGAAATCCTGTGACTTTTGACAACATGGATGGACCCGGTGGACACTATGTTGAGTGAAATAAACCAGACACAGAAAGACAAATACTGTGTGATCTCACTTATATGTGGAATCTGCAATAGTCAGACTCATAGAAGCAGAGTACAGTGGTGGTTACTAGGGGCTTGGGAAGTAGAGGAAACGGGGAAATGTTGGTCAAATGTCAGTTTTGCAACTGAATAAATTCTGGAGAGCTGATGTATAGCATAGTGACTGTAAGTATGTTAAAACTCAAAAAGGAGTTGCTTCTGCTAAGCCCCACATCACCAAATTGAGACTTAACTACAGTTTTGGCTCTGCCAGAAGTCAGGACCTGCTTGTTCAGCACTAGTTAATCTGCCTGATAGATCCCTGCCATTCCCTAAAGGAAGGTAACTTTGCAATAACTGACCTGCTTTTTTTCCTAGCATGACATCCTTGTTCCTGTTTCCTCAACTCTATGATAAACTAGTCTTTGACAAATCAGGAGGGAATGTCCAACGGAAAAAAGACAGTCTCTTCAATAAATGGTGCTGGGAAACTGGACACCCACATGCAGAAGAATGAACCTGCACCATTCTCTTACACCATACACAAAGATAAACTCAAAATGGATGAAAGACCTAAATGTGAGACATCCTAGAGGAGAACATAGGCAGTAACCTCTTCGACATTGGCCACAATGACCTCTTTCAAGACATGTCTCTAGGGCGCCTGGGTGGCTCAGTTGGTTAAGTGACTGCCTTCGGCTCAGGTCATGATCCTGGAGTCCCGGGATTGAGTCCCGCATCGGGCTCCCTGCTCGGCGGGGAGCCTGCTTCTCCCTCTGACCCTCCCCCCTCTCATGTGCTCTCTCTCTCCTCTCATCCTCTCTCTCAAATAAATAAATAAAATCTTTAAAAAAAAAAAAAGACATGTCTCTAAAGGCAAGGGGAACAAAAACAAAAAATGAACTTTTGGGACTTCATCAAGATAAAAAGCCTTTGCACAGCAAAGAAAACAGTCAGCAAAACTAAGGGGCATCCCATGGAATGGGAGAAGATATTTGCAAATGACATTACAGATAAAGGGCTGGTATCCAAGATCTATAAGGAACTTATCAAACTCAACACCCAAGGAACAAATAATCCAGTCAATAAACGGGCAGAAGACATGAAGAGACATTTCTGCAAAGAAGACATCCAAATGGCCAACAGACACATGAAAAAGTGCTCAACACACTTGGCATCAGGGAAATACAAAACAAAACCACAATGAGATACTACCTCATGCCAGGCAGAATGGCTAAAATTAACCAGTCAGGAAATGATGGATGTTGCTGAGGATGTGGAGAAAGGGGAACCCTCCTACACTGTCGGTGGGAATGTAAGCTGGTGCAGCCATTTTGGAAAACAGCATGGAGGTTCCTCAAAAAGTTGAAAATAGAGCTACCCTATGACCCAGCAATTGCACTACTGGGTATTTACCCCAAATATACAAATAGAGTAATCCGAAGGTCCACCGGCACCCCAATGTTTATAGCAGCAATGTCCACAATAACCAAACTATGAAGAGAGCCCAGATGTCCATTGAGAGATGAATGGATAAAGAAGATGTATATATATGTATATCACATCTTCTTGTGTACACACACACACACACACACCCACACAGGAATATTATGCAGCCATCAAAAATGAAATCTTGTCAATTGCAATGATGTGGCTGGAACTAGAAGGTATTATGCTAAGTGAAATAAGGTAATCAGAGAAAGACAATTATCATATGATCTCACTGATATGTGGAATTTGAGAAACAAGGCAGAGGATCAGAGGGGAAAAGGAGAAAAAATAAACAAGATGAAACCAGAGAGGGAGACAAACCATAAGAGACTCTTAATCAGGAAACAAACTGACGGTTGCTGGAGTCGAGGGGGGTGGGAGGGATGGGGTGGTGGGGTGATAGATATTGGGGTGGCTATGTGTTGTGGGGAGTGCTGTGTATTGTATAAGACTGATGAATCACAGACCTATACCCCCAAAACAAATAATACATTATATGTTAATAATAAAAAGAAGATAGATAGATAAATAAATAAATAAATGAATGAATGAATAAATAAATAAATAAAATAGTCAAAGGGAGAAGGGAAGGGTGTGAGCATTGAGAGGGTTCATTCCCTCTGGAGTAAATGAGACAAGGGTTTCCGTGTCGTGGTCATGGATCTGGTGGGCATTAGTCTTTGACCAGAATGTATGAGGATATTAAGGTGTGTGCATGCTTATAAGCTGAAGAATTAAAAGTGGGTAGGAGGAAAAAAAATATCCCCCCACAAGAACTGTAGCACAACCTTCTCAGATATCTGCAGTTTAAGGTCTTTATTACAAGTAAAACATGAAAGATGTTTCCGTCAGGAAGAGTGACTGAGTCTTAAATGATCTAGAACATTTCTAATATTCTGACTTACTAGAGTGATTCAAAAGTCTGGGAAGAGAGAAAGTAAATCTCTTGTATCATTTCTTGATGCCATTAGACCCCAGCACAACAAGGGAGCCAGATTATCCAGACCGAGCTCTCATTTTGCCAGCATGTATTTCCAAATTTCTAACGCTTCTCCTAACAGCTGACTTTTGGGAATAACCAAAAGCAGTTACTTTCAGAACGCTCCTCGTGATGAAGTGGAAAAAGGCCTGGATTAGGAGCCAGTTCAACTGGATTTTTGTCTCAGCTTTTCCACTATTTATCTGACAGATAAGTAGATAAATACATTGTATGCTAATAACTATAAATAGCTCTTTTGGCTTTGGTGGAGGACGTGCCAGGGGACTGTGAGGAGCTGGTAGAGATAAGGCCACAACACCAGAGCTGATTGTGAGGATTAATTAGAAGTTAGGTGAAGAGGATGTTAAGGTCATCCCAAAGAGGGAACAGTGTGTGAAGACAAGGCTGGACACATGCTTCCTGGACGTGTTTTGAAAGCATATGCAAAACTATTATTAGCTTAGGTCTATGTTGTTTTGTTCCCTACTTAATTATGTTTTTACGTACCTCTTTTTTCTTTGAAAGATTTATTTATTTATTTATTTATTTATTTATTTATTTATTTATTTGAGAGAGAATGAGAGAGAGAGTGCACAGTTGGGTGGAGGGGCATAGGGAGAGAATCCCCAGGCCGACTCCTCACCAAACATGTAGCTGGTTTAGGGCTCCATCCCACCACCAATGACATCATACCTGAACTGAAAGCAAGAGTCTGCAGCTCAACTGACTGAGCCACCCAGGTGCCCCTGATTTACTTACCTCTAAACCGCAGGCACAATCAATCATTAACTTTGCCTTTTTACTCGTACTCTGAGTTTACCCACTGATTGTAAAAACATAACAAGAACCAGACAGTAACATCTGTCTTGATATATCTGATCCCAGGTCCCACATAGCTCATCATTTTACACAAGAATGCTTACCTCCAGATTGTTTCAAGGACCTCCTAACAAAGTTCAAGAAACCCCTTATCTTCCTTTCATGTATATAAGTTGTCCCTAAGCTCAACCAGACAAGGCAGCTTTAGGAATGATCCCTGCTTTCTCCTTGACTATAAAACTTTCTTTGCTTTAAATCCAGTGTCTCAGAATTTGACTTACTGCACATTGGATGCATGGACAAGTTGGAGTTTGGTAAGAAAGAGACCCATAGGCATGAAGGAGAAGGGCCAGTTTAGGGTATTTGTTTGCACATTGATGATAAGAATCTGATGGGAAACAGATGATAACCTTTGCCATAAAATTACCTGATGCCTCATGTCTCCAGTGCCACCTCATTGTCTGGCAGAATGCATACCTCCAGATTGTTTCAAGGTGCCCCACCACCATCAAGGTTTCAAGAAAGCCCTTACCCTCCTCTCAGGTGTTCACCTCCTTCTCCAAACATATGTCAGCTGTTCCTAGTCTCAACAGGGCAAAGCAACTTTAGGAATGATCTGCTGCCTTCTTGTTGGGCTGCCCTTCTAATGATAAGAAAAACTTTCTTTGCTTTCAAACCAGTGTCTCACACGTTGGCTTCCTGTGCATTGGGGCACAGACAAGTTTGAGTTCAGTACCAGTGGTTAACTTAGGACATTTTACTAGCTGGTAAAACCAGGATGCTTCAAGATTTTAGTAGAAGGATTTAAGATTTATAAAATGCAGGAGAGCCAGGGTGGCATAGTCAATTAAGCATCTGACTCTTGAACTCAGCTCAGGTCTTGATCTCAGATCTTGAGTTCAAGCCCCACTTAAAACAAAACAAAACAAAACAAAACAAAACAAAAACCTAGGAGGGACACCAGGGTTGCTAAATTGGTTAAGCATCTGCCTTCAGAAAAGGTCATGATCTCAGGGTCTTTGGATCGAGTCCGGCATCCTTCTCCCTCTGCCTGCTGCTCCCCCTGCTTGTGCTCTGTCTCTCTCTGACAAATAAATAAACAAAATCTTTTTTAAAAAATCTAAGAATTATACAATGAGGAAAGTTTACAAAAGCAGATGGGATAAGAAATTTCTCAATACAGAACAAATAGCAAAGATAATGTAGCAAGCGCTCTCTCTCTCTGAATCCCCACATACCCACTCACTACCAGGAGTATGGATATGAATCGAGTTTTGTGGTAGGTTGGAAATATGTGTAAGAGTATTTATAGAGTTAGTATAATTTTGGTGGTGGAAATGGGGTAGGGATTTTTTGGAAGGTTCTGGGAGAAATTACATTATGAAAAAATAGAGAAGGATCAGTCTTTGGAAATAGGGCCTAAAGGTCATGAATCCACTTTAACTTTTTTTTTTTTTCTTAAAATCCTTGTGATGTAGGAATTAGTTGGGGTTTGGAGCCTCTGGTTAAGAAAGAATTCTTGAGACATCTTTGGTACAAAGAGTTGATTTTATTAAAGCACTAGAACAGAATCCCTAGGCAGAAAGAGCTGCACTGGGGTCATGAGAAGTGGGACGGGGTTAGGGATAGGGTAGGTCTCTAAGGAATTTGGAAGCAATGTTTCCAGGACCCTGAGGGGACTAGCTATTGTTAGGAAAAGGTTATTTATTACTGTCTAGTAAAACCTTAGTCATGAGACCCTTCAGATGTATATTGGTGGGCCATATGCTTAGGGGATGATTGCCATCATATAACTTGGGTTGGGGGGGGTGCTTGGGTAAAAATATAGGAAATTTCCAAAGGAATTCTTACAGGATCTTGGGGATCAGGCTAAGATTGCCTTTTGGCCTTAGTAATGTATTAACATTGAGGCAGCTGACTTCCTAAAGGACTGTCACTCTGCCTGTATCAAGGACCTGTCAGTGGGCTATAGGCAGTAAGGAAATTTAATTTTTTCTTTCGCCTTTGTTTCCCACATCATATGTGTTTGCCAACCTGGAAGTTCCATGAACCCCATACTTTGTGATTTTTATAGAGGCTACATCACACAGGCAGGATCAATTATTACCTCCATTTCCATCCCTTCTCCCCTCTGTGGAGGATGTGGGTGAGGCTGAAATTGCCATGCTTTTAATCATGGCTGGATCTTCCTGGTGATCCGCCCCCATCCAGGGACCACCCAGTTGACTGCCAAGAACAAAGATGTTCCCAGTGCTCTTATCACTTAGGAACATACAAGGGTTGGGGCGCCTGGGTGGCTCAGTCGTTAAGCGTCTGCCTTCAGCTCAGGTCATGATCCCAGGGTCCTGGGATGGAGCCCCGCGTCGGGCTCCCTGCTCCGCGGGAAGCCTGTTTCTCCCCCTCCCTCTCCCCCTGCTTGTGATCCTGCTCTCACTGTGTCTCTCTCTGTCAAATAAATAAATAAAATCTTAAAAAAAAAAAAAAAAAGGAATATACAAGGGTTTCAGGAGCTCTGTGCCAAGAATCAGAGGGAGAAATCAATATATATTTTCTACTATCTCACAAGGATCCAGTCATTGACTGATAAAGGGTAACAGAATATGTTGACCCAAAATATCCCTTTTTGGCATAAGAATTATATTAAGCTTCTTATTTTGAGAAAATGTAGACCAAGAGAAATTCTGAAAGCAGACTAGAGATCCATAAGCCTCAGATGGCTAGCTGACTTTTAGTCTCATTTTTTATGGGGCTACCATATGTAGGTACATAATTAAAAGAGTATTTGTCCTATTAATCTGGGAGGGGGGTTTCATCCAAGAACCTAGAATGATGAAGGGAAAATTATTTTCCCTCCTACACCTAGAACCTAAATTCTTAATCCCAGCCAAATTCTTTTTTTTTTAATGATTTTATTTATTTGAGAGAGACAGAGAGAGAGAATGAGCACAAGGGTGAAGGAGGGACAGTGGGAGACGGAGAAACAAGCTCCCTTATGAGCAAGGAGCTAGAAGGGCCTGGAGATCATGACCTGAGCCCAAGGCAGAGACTTAACAGCTTAACCCACTGAGCCACCCAGGTGCATCCCAGCCAAATACTTGACTCCTGTCCTTCAGTGTCTAAATCCAATATCTGTTCCAAAACACCATTACTTCTGTGATATTTCAGTATTTAGGTAAGGGAAGAATGTTTTTCGTTCCCCAGTGCTTTTTTTTTTTTTTCTTTCTTGATCTCTGCTTTCTCTTCATGCATTCCAAGAGATCATGGGAGAATTGACTAAGGCAACAGTGGATTATTATCCCTACTACTACTTATATTCAAAACATTATCTGATGAAATACGGGATCCAGTAGTAAAGATGTAGGATGTGTCGGTTGTCAGGGTTAGAACCTGTTCGTGAAAATACTATGGATACTCCATGAGGTATCCATGCCACCTCCAAATAAATATAGACTATGGTTTCAAGGGAAATATGTAAAAGCCTTGAGCAGAGTTTGAAGGGATGACGAACTTTCTTGCTCCAAAGTCCAAAAGACCCAGGGGTGGGGGACGTGGCAGAAGCCTTGGGTTGTTGAATAACCTCAAAAGTCACCTGGGGCCCCAATAGTTCTCCTGAGAATGTTGGCAAATGCAATCAAGAGGACCCCAGGCTGACAATGATATGAAAGGCATTCCAAACACACACACTCAAGGTCATTACAATGCAACAGAAAGTGATTTTATTGCTGTGAACACAATGCAATAAAGGTTGGCAGAATTTCCAAGATTAAAAATAGGGGACCTGGGTCTTTCTTTGCCCTCTTCCTTTGCCTTCTTTCAAAACACAGCTCCAAAGCGGAAAAGTATCTGATCACTTTTGTCCGCAACTCTGCTCTGGCATCTTGGGACTCTAATTCTCCCACTCCCCTTCTTCTTCAATGGGAACCATGGAAATCAACAAAGAAAAAGAAAAGGCAGAAGAGATCATGAGAGAAACTGCACCAAGTGAGAGGGAATGTAATGGAAACCTTAGTCTTAGTCTAAGTGTACAGGAACTAGACGATAGGGAGGGTCGCCTGGCTGAGGGGGGTTACAGGCAACAGTGTAGAGTTGGTACTGCGGAGTGGTACTGTAGCGGCAGTTGGGATATGTCCCTCCAGTGAGATTGCAGTAAGTCATGCCAATAGGATTTGCACTCCGGTGGCAGTTATCCCGTTTATTCTTGCAGCGTATGTTGGGCAAAAGACAGGTATTAGACACGTTCTGGATGGAGTCATGCAGAAAGGTGTTTTGAGGCTTACAGATCCGATGAAGATTATTGACAGCATGCATTGCATTGTTGCATTGTACAGGACCTACACTTATATGCTGAATTATAAACTTTTGAAACCCAGTGAGTTGAGCCCAAGCACCAGGGGCAAGTCCTGGCCCCGATGATCCAAGCAGCAACAGGAAGAGAGGAAAGGGTCCCAGAAGATCCAGCATCATCTCTTCTGTGTAAGAAGAGGGAAGAAAATGAGAGAATGATAGTATTAGAAGCTAAAAGAGCAAAATTATTATTCACATCCATATAGATCTTTATTGCTCCTTTCAAGATTTCATTCGTTGAATTTTTTTTTAAACCATTTCCTTTCTGACTTGAGTCTCACATTCTATGAAGGACCTGAAGCCCAGGGAGGAGGAATGTGAGGTAAGATGACTTTTCCTCTGACTGGCAGATCCCATTCTTTTCTTTGTCCTGTACTTATGGGTCTAGAACCTCGTCTCTTCCCTCCTCCCTCCTGGAATATTTCTCCTCCATCTATGTGACCTGGACCTTCTGGCCATCTTCACGGCTCTACTCTCCCCAGCCCCCGGGGTTCTCCTCTTACCAGGTCTCCGTGCTGGAGCTCCCGCTGAGATCAGAGGCCGTGGTTAGTCCCAGGCTCAGAGGCTTTTGTCTGCTGTTCCTCTGCCAGGTATGCCAGCGCAGCCTGCGTGCAGCAGGGAAGGGTTCCGAGCCCTAGGAAAGAGGAAAGGGAACCTAGGGCTTGGAAGATGCACTTCTTGTGCACAGTGTGGATGAGACCCACACTCTCCAACTCACCGTTTAAAGCCTGGATCCCTGTAGACACAGGAAGAACAAGCCTACTTAAAGGAACAAAGAAGAAGTGATAACTTCCTCAAAGAAGTTGTGAGGAAATGATGACGTCCTGATAACCGTTGAGTGCTTCCTTCCCTGACACTTTAGTGTTTTGAGCTCCCTTATTTCAGTTCTTTAGGAGAAAACACACCACAAACACACAAGACTCCCCCGGTCCAGTTGCCAATTGCAAGTCCAGCTTGTCACCTGTGCTTCTGACTGCCTGGCTATAAATCTGAGCTTCCCCCAACCCTTTCTTCATTCCACTACTTTGTTAGAGTGCTCACAGAACTCAAGGAAACACTGATGGTTTATCAGTTCCTTAAGGGATAGGATAAAGGAGACAGATGAAGACCCAGAGAAAGAGATACCAAGGGTAAGGTGGGAGGGTCCCTAGTGAAGGAGCTTCTTTCTTCATGGAGTTGGGGTGCATCACCTCCCAGTGTAGATGATATAGGAAAGATGTTAAGGTTTGAAACCAACAGCCAAGAAAGAATTCTTGAGACACCTTTGGTGCAAAAAGTGGTTTTATGAAAGCACGAGGACGGGACCTGTGGGTAGAAAAAGCTGCCCTGGGTTTGTGAGGTATGGCTGATTATATACTTGCAAATTGGGGGAGGTATGGAAAAGGGAGGTTTCAAAAGGATTTTTGTGTGTTAAAGAAGACTCACAGGATACCGGAGGCCTTGCCATTACCTGTTAAGATTGTCTTTCCTTCTAGTAAGGCATTGACAGTAAGATAGTTGGGAACTTCCTGGAGGAAATTACACTTTGCCCCCTTCAAGTATCTGTCAATGGGCTGCAGATTATAAGGACATATAATTGTATCTACATCCCCTACTAGAAACTAGACATTGATAGAAACGCTTTGTTCTTGTAAATTGCTAAGACTTTTGTAAACTGAGGGAGACTCATGTCTTGCAGAATTGTAATCTCTGTAAATTAACTATTTGTTTTTCCTTTAGGGCAGCCAGAAGTGCCTGAGGAATGTCACATATATCTCATGGGGGGGGGGGGCGGGTGTCAAATTCTGCCTGTCCTCAGCTAGCCTTCTGCTCCCTCATCAACTCTACCTGTTTCAAGGACTAGTCAATGGGCTGTAGGAAGTAAGGAAATTTAACTTTTTCTTTTGCCTTTGTTTCCCACATTACTTGCATCACTATTAGAGATTCAGTCTCAGAAGATAGTGTAGAGGAAGAAGCAATCTTTCTCTTCTCTCCTTCCTTCTCAGCTATGGCCTTTATAACATAAGACAGAAAAACAAACGGAAGTTTATTAGCATGGATATGTCATATATACATGGGAGAAATGAAGGGATTGGTGTGAAATGTGGTGATGTTGGGGTCCAGGAGCAAATGGTCAAGACAGCATTCTTGAGTCATCTTTGGTGCAAAAATGGTGGTTTTATTAATGTACAGGGACAGGACCCGTGGGTAGAAAGAGCGGCACTGGGGTTGTGAGTAGTGGCTGATTCTATTCTTTTAAGTCGGATTTGGCTTAGGGATAGCCAAAGTCTCTAAGAAATTTGGAAGCAAGGGTTTTACGACCTTGAGGGGCTAGCTGCTGTTAAGATGAGGTCATTTACTATTGTCCAGTACAACATGAGTCATGAGACCCTTCAGATGTCTATCGGTGGGGCATAGGCTTGGAGAATTAATGCTAACATATAACCTGGCGGGGGCGGGGGGGGAGGTAGAAATAAAGGAAGTTTCCAAAGAGATTTTTATATGTTAAAGGAGACTTACAGGATCCTGGGGGTTGAGGTACTATCAGGCTAAGGTTACCTTTTTCCTCTAGCAAAGTATTAACATTGAGGCAGCTGAGCTCTTAGAAGAAGGTCACTCTGCCTATCCCAAGTACTTGTCAATGGGCTGCAAGTTGTAAGAAATTTAATGTTCTTTCTACATTTCCTTTGCCTTTGTTCTTCACATCAGGAAAGATCATTCCAAGAGGTGGTGAGACCTTGGGCTAACAGACCATCTTCAGCTAAAACGAAGGAAGAAGAGTGTGGGGAAGGCAGGCTCCAGGAAGTTGGCAAGGAAAGTATAGAAAACAAAGTTTGTTTTGCAGAGTTAAGCCTGTGCCTTCTCCACTGGTAAGAGTTTCTTGTGATTTAGAGTCATCTTTATCTTGTTACTAGACATAGGGAAACACCCTTAGGGATAGAGATTTTCTCTATGATGATAAATGTCCCTTATTTGTAAATGGGTGATTTATAGGTTGCTTTCAGAACTTCTCCTCTGTCTTCTGTTTCTCAAAATAATCAGCTCAAAATCATCTTTGTGCCAAAGAGCCATCTTTTCGGGTAGTACATTCTGGTCTCCTATAAGAAAGAGTCTGGTTGGCCTAGCTTGCATCTCATGACCGTCACTTGACTCAGTAGAGCGGATTCGAAACCCTGATGGATAACCCCACCAATACTGCACACAAGCAGGGGGCGGGGGGCATAGTTCCAGAAAGGAAATGAATATGCAGCTATCCAAATGGGGGGAAGTGGCTGTGGGAAAAAACAAGCAACAACACAAAACTATTATATTAGTTGTGCTTGATCCATTTTCTTTCCGTGTGGTTTCAACCACCATCTTTTAACACCCCCCCTTTTTTTTTAAGATTTTATTTATTTGAGAGAGAGAGAGAGCACAAGAGGGGGGAGCGGGAGAGGGAGAAGCAGACTCCCCGCCGAGCAGGGAGCCCGATGCGGGACTCGATCCAGGGACTCCAGGATCATGACCTGAGCCGAAGGCAGTCGCTTAACCAACTGAGCCACCCAGGCGCCCCTTAACCCTTTAATAAAAGGAACTTTTAGAGTTTTTAGAATGAAGTATTTGTGAAAACTTACTGTGGGAGACCAGAATAGACCACTCTGGAATATAAGTATAAGCAACCAGAATACGCTACCACAAAATATGCCACTACATTTTATTTTTGTTTTATTTGTTTATCTGTTTTTGTTTTCATTGTTTTAGAGAGCGATAGCTTGTGAGAGTATAGGGCAGGTGGCAGAGGGAGAGGGAGAGGGAGAGGGAGAGTCCCAAGCAGGCTCCAAGCTCAGCACAGAGCTCGATGTGGGCTTGGATCTCATGACCCTGAGGTCATGACCTGAGCCGAAATCCAGAGTCGGCATTTAACCGACTGAGCCATCCCGGTGCCCCACGCCCTACATTTTGAAGCAGCTTTTATCAACTGAGAGAAACAATCAGTGTTCCTCATCTGCAAATTGATTATTGATACAGAACTCCTGGCTTAACACTAATCTCTTGTGAGTTTGGTTACTATAGGTCATCCTCTCCCCAGTGTCTGCTCATCCCCAGGCGCACTGGAAAACTGCAAAGCTGAGGAGCTGCTCTTGGAACATGATGACCAACCTAGATTCCTTGGCTACTCATTGGGCCCAGACATCTAGGACTAGGAATGCAGCCACCTAACTGAAACTGTTATGACCTTGGTCTTTTCTCCAATTGTTTCAAGACTAGAGTCATTCAACAATGCGGGATGCTAAAGAACATAAGGTACTTTAATGTTTCACATTTCTCCTCCCCATACCTGTTCGAGGAAAACTGATATGAAGTGAAGGTTTATCTTTCTCTGTATCTCTCTTCCTCATTTAGCAAACAGAATTCTCATGGACGTTACTTACTCGTGTCTTCAACAGTTCCTTCTGCAATTTACTTCCTCTTTCCTCCAACAAAATTTAAGTCTTGAGACCCATTCTTGAAGGTTACATTTTAAAGTCCCATATCCCACTCTATATGTCTGCCTAGTGAAAATGATTATTATCAGATAACCTCAGTTCTGCCATTATCTTCTACTTAATTTATTATTCCTCAAGAAACATAATGCCTTGACCTATCTAAAATGCATGCATTTCCTTAAAGACATGTTTAAGGAATGAGTCCAATGACACACACCTTAAACATACACTCTGCACACATCATATCCAAGCATAATCTGTATCACTCCTCCAGTCATACAACCCGTAACATATATAAATGTCACACACATTGGAATGACATACTTTATTTAGGAAAGGGAAGACCATTCAGCTTGGGTCAGTATAAGGAGAGTCACTATCAGGAACGTCCCTGGTTCAGTAAAACAGAGAAGCCATATGAGCTTAATCTTAAAAAACTGTAAGAGCAAATCAGATAAATGAGGGCACAAGGGTATTCCAGGCAGAGAAACCGTGCAGGCGGTTTTGATAGGAAGAAAGCATGTGATGATGCATCACTCTAAGTAGTTGGAAAGCATTGGCACATAAATGCAAAGGAAGGAGTAGCAAGGGCTGTTGATGTAGGCAGGGGCTCCCACTTGGGAAGCGCTGGACACTCTACTCGAACCTGGGGGTGTGGGTAGACTTTCTATTTTTTGATGTCTAACAACTGGATGTCCTCTATGCCATCGACATACCCGTTTGCACCACAGTGGAATTCAACGTAGCTGTAGCTGCTGTGCTCTCTGTAGCTCTTTTGGTTGCCCTCCTGGTAGCACTTGAGTATTTTGAAGGGATGCTGGGCCCATATATATACATTTCTGTAATGGTCTCTCCACTTCCTGAGGCAAATATGCTCGATTTTGTGCCAAAAGGTATAGATGAAGATGTGATAGTTCCTGTCGCGTGGAGCTTCTCTTTCCCTCATGAGATCCTTGCATTTGTAGTCGCTGAATTTCCAGCTTGTGCTCAGGTAGTGCTGTTTCATGAATTCTCTCCAGGAAAGGTTCTGGCTGTGTACAAGCCACCCACCTAGGGCAAACAGCAGGGCCAAGAGAGGGCCGAGGCCCTTTAGAGAGGATGCCATTTCAGTCACCAGAGCCACCTGTGGGTCCACGGGGAAGAGAGAGGAAAGCATTTTCTCAACACTGCCTTAAGAGTTGACCTGCACCTTAAAATTCCTTTCTTGCCAATGTAGGCACTGGGGCCCAACTTTACCATTTTGTTCCCAGGCTTGAAGAGGATAAATCTCATTAGGTAGTAAACTTTACAAGAACTGAAAATATGCTAGAACCTGACTGAGACTAACACAAGATGGTCAAAAATAAGTGAAGTTTATTTTGAGGATTTCAAACACCTGCTGTCTGCCCTCTCTTCTACCCAAACTGAGGAACCCATCATCCTCTAGCTAATTCTGTTTGACAGTCCAGATCAATTCTCTGAAGAGCATGGTTCTAAAAGAAAATGGTATTTTAAGCTTTATGACTGTGAAGTGGAAAGGGTTGTCACACTCTAAGGGAATGAGGAAGTTAGGTGAAGACTTGGATGATACTTTCCCTCAAACCCCAGGCTACAGTTACAATGATTCTGCAAAACGGTGTTTTCCTAATCCTGATGTCCTTAGAACACTTCCCCAAAGCCTGTGTGAAACCTGTTATCACTTCTGACCACCCACATACTTCTCAGCGGCCATTTACCTCATTATCATAATTATAAACCATCTTGATTTGTTGTTCAGAATGCAACCATATAGGAACTCCAGTTTTGAAAGATTGTTCTCATCATCAGTCAAGTACCAGATTGAAACTACCCTCTCTGGAGCTACTCTGGTCAAAATTAGGGAATGGAGTTGTTTGGAAAAGTCTCCCCTTTAAACCGGCTCTCCGTCCTCATTCACCACTAGGAGTACAGCTGGTCCTATGGAATCGCTAACCTCTTCTCAACTCTCTGAGCACTGTGTCCACAAATGGGGTTAAGAATAGCTGCCTCAGAGACCTGGGAGAATCTAATGAGATATGTAAGTGAAAGCACTTCTGAGAATGTTGCAGGGACCCAGGATGGGCCACCCCATAAGGTGTCCCAGGCATATTGATAATTTTGAATTGAAGCTACTTGGAAAACAGCCAGTGCAAGGACACTCAGATCCTCTTCTGTCCCTGTAAAAGCAGAAATGGAATCTCTCCTATGAATGGTACCCTCCCTGTAGTAAGAAATAAAAGAGACATTCTTATCACCAGAGATAGGGATTTTACTTATTTTTTTAGCATTTTTTAAGTAAGTTCTATGCCCAACATGGGGCTTGAACTCATAACCCTGAGATCAAGAGTCACATGTGCCACTAACTGAGCTGGCCAGGCAACCCACCAGTGATAAGGATTTTAAAGCCAAGAAAGCTGTATAAACAAACTTTCTTCCTTTTTACAAATCTACTACCTCAGCCCAGATTCTGCTTGGAATTCCTTACTAATTAAAACTCCCAAACATTTGTTTTGTCTGTCCTATCAATTCCTCACAAATCTATTGTCTCATTGTTAAAAATATATAAAAACTGTCTGCCTCGGTCAATTCTTTGGGATCTCAATTTCATTCTCGGGCCTCTATGTGCACATAACAAAACTTTGCTTTTTTTCTCCTGTTAAATCTGTCTTGTGTCAGCTTCAGTCTTAAACTAGCTGGAAGAATCTTGAAGGATAGAAGGAAATTTTTTTCGTCCTCTACCGTGTCAAGTGCTCTATCAGGCACAGAAGACAGAGTAGGCACATTCATATCTGGACTACGCTATACCTGGCCCAAAGGTCCTAACCAGGATAGAAGACCAGGATTCAAGCTGCTTCAATGCATTATGCTTGGGAAGATTGGGGAGGAAGTGGGAGTAGGGGTGGGGGTGGGGGGTTGAGGGGAGAGACTGTATCACTGGGATTAATCCTGAGTTGAATTCATGTCTTTGCTTCTTACAAATTCGATCACTTTCCTATCTTAACTCTTCCGTCTAGAAATTGAGTGAGGCCCTTTCCATTGTTTCTGGGCCTTTCCCGGCAAGCGTCCTCAGCACCAACCCTAACTCAAACTCACCCTGTTCAGATCCAACACTCAGGTGTCACTGGTCGAGGAAATCAATATGTGGATCTGAAGAGCAGAGAGCCAGGAAGTCTGCAGCAGTGAAGAAAGGAATGGTAGTGAGAGGTACAGCACTCCAACTGATTAGAAGGCTGGCAGGGGTGGGGGACAGCCTTCCAATGTGAACCTGTTCCTGTGTCTTCTCATCTAGAACACTTAAGTTCACTCTGAGAATAGCCTGGAGCAAAGGTGTCCAATATCAAAGACTCGCTTCTGGGTACAGGGGAATGATAAGGCCCTGGGGAGGAGTAATATGGGAGTAGGGTAATCTGAACTTATCAGGGGACAATCAGAGATCTATCTCCTAAATTCACTTCCTGAAAAACATCTGGGGAAAGATCCCCAGATGACTAGGCTCTGTTCAATGAGAACTTCAGTGGGAAAAACAACACCACCACCACCGCTGGTGTTGTGAACTGTGGAATCTTCATCGAGAGGGGAGAGTATGTTGTCAAAGGTGCAATTTATGCATAAAGTGAGATCCTTGAATGTGTTTCCTATCAATGCATTTCTTTAAAGGCTGCTTCTAGCTAAGCCAACTTGGTTGAGTTTCTCACTGGGCCACCTTATTATGAGACAGTCATGAAGGGTAGCAGAGTTTGCCACTCCAAGTGTTACCTCTTGGGGATAAGGATGATTTTGAGCTGGTGATTTTTAAGAAACCACAAACACAGGAGAAGCTCTGAAGCCAGAGTGGAAGTGAGCCTTTTTAAAGGAACATTTACATTTATAAAGGAAATTTCCATTTGTAAGTGTGTCTCCCTCTTAGTACCAGAAAGAGAAAGATGAATCTATAAATCACAAGAAACTGTTATCAATAAAAAAAAGAAAAGGAAATAAACTCTTATTAATGGAGAAGGCACTGACTTAAATATGCCTAACAAAACTCAAGGATTGTTTGCTGGGCTTTTCCTGGTAACCCCCCCCATAATTGGCCTCCCCACCGCCATTCCAACATCTTTCTTTTGTCCTTAGTTGAAGATAGTATTCAAGGTGGTGGCTTGAGCCATTTGGGGGCATTTTTCAGTTTTTCTGGGTATCTCCAATATACGGGAGATATATGCTCTTAAACTTTTGTTTGTTTTTCTTTTCTCAATCTCTTTTTATTACAGAGTTAATAAAAGCACCTAGGATGACAGTGTTTTACTCCTGTCTGTATTCACAATATCAGAGTGAAAATTAAAAAACCAACAAATGTTGTAAACATGTTTTGTGAACTTTTTACAGAACTCAAAATGTACAAGGGGCAATAAACATGAAAAAAGTCAACCCCAGTAGCAATGAAGGAAATAACAATTAAAACAAGATTATGCCCTTTTTTTACCTACCAAGTTGCCAAATTGTAAAACATTATTGCTTTGGACAGCTGATGAAGGTGGCTGATGACCCAGTTCAGGAGGCACAAAAGCAGCAGCGTAGTTCCTGCCCCCAGCGGTACACAGGGTGGGACCGGTGTTCAGTCGAACCATAATTTGTATATCCAGTCTCCTGTTAAATGGCAGTTAAAATTTTCTTTTTTCTTTTCTTTTTTTAAAAATTTATTTATTTGAGACAGAGAGCATGAGAGGGAGGAGGGTCAGAGGGAGAAGCAGACTCCCCGCCGAGCAGGGAGCCCGATGCGGGACTCGATCCCTGGACTCCAGGATCACGACCTGAGCCGAAGGCAGTCGCTTAACCAACTGAGCCACCCAGGCGCGCGGCAGTTAAAATTTTCTAATCTTTCGCTGTTACAAGTAGTGTGAACAACGTTTGTACCCATGAACAAAGGCCTGTAGGATAAATTTCTAAATTAAAATTGCTAAGGCAGAAAAAAAAAAAAGAATTGTAATTTGGTGCATACTGATTACACAAGCCAAATAGTGTCCCACTAGAGAGCAAAGAACAGGGGTTTCTGGACAGAAAAGAGGAATGCTTTTTTTTTTTAAGATTTTATTTATTTATTTAAGAGAGAGAGCCAGTCTGAATGGAGGTGAGGGGCAGAGGGAGAAGCAGACAAACCACTGAGTAGGGAGCCTGACTTGGGGCTCCATCCCAGGACCCACAGGCAGACCCTTAACTGAATGATCCACCCAGGAGCCCCAAAGGGGAAAGCTTTTATACATTGTTTACAAAGAATTTTGATTGGTGTTGGTGCCAGAAAACTAATCCTCATCCTAAATTTCTTTAGCCAACTTTGTTTAAACAAATTTAGTTGCTAAGGCAATCACTATGCAAAGGCCAGTAGCTACTGTAGTAAGTTGCACGTGTTCTGCAGTCTTTTTGGCCCAGTTCAAAATTCATGACTCCACCCAGTGAGGATGTGCATAAGGGCCACCTCCTTAATGACCTCCCTGCTCCATTTTAAAGCCCCTTGACATAAGTGCCTTTATTTTTATTTTGGAGTAAACTCTACCCCCAATGTGGGGCTCAAACTCATGACCCAAAGATCAAGAGTCACATGCTCTACCAACTGAGCCAGTCAGATAGCCCACAAGTGACTTTATTTTCTTTCACCTTTCACAGGGGGTAGAACAAAATTTTTCTTTTCTGTTTTTTAGTCGTAATGATCGTTGATACCCAGAACTTCTCTTCAAAGCATATTAGTAGCAATGCATCCTGGCGTATAGTCTCTTGATTCTCTCTTTGAATGGGAAGTATGTCAACAGGATTAGATAGAGAAATATTGGTATTTATAGAAACACATTGGGATTTACAAAAACTCTGGTGCACCTCAAAACCCAGCTCAAGTCAAGCATTCCTTGAATAACAGGGAATCATATGCTGATAGACCGAATGGGGATTGTGTCATGAGCACGCTATGAAGGCGCTCACATTAGTTGTGTCTTTCCACAATGTCAGCTTTAGTCAATCATAAAGCAAAGTTAAATCACAATTATAAAACAGGTTCAGGATTCCAAACTCGATGACATTTCACCATGTGATTAAACTTGGCTTCTTACGAGCACACAGAGCAGGACACAAGACAAACCACAGAACAAAGCAGATAACAGAGAGTGTAGTAAGTTAACGAACCAAACTCGAAATCAGTCTGTGGGCACACAGTTGAGATAATGCCTTGGTCAGTCTGGGTCAGCTCTGGGCACTCACTTCTTCTTATGTTCCAGCAGGGAAGGAAGGTTCCCTTTGGAGGTCAATGGGGCAGAACCTTCGAGGGCAGTTGCCTTTTTAAGTGGCCAGACATAGAGGGGTCACGTCTGAAGAGTCTGACATTGGCTGCCAATTCCTCCCCTTTCTAAATCAGTCTTAAGCCCCCTGTAGACCCTCTGGTTCTGCTCCTTATCAGTTCTGGGGTGTCAGCTGACACTGGTCCCAGGGAATATCTCCTAGCTGCAGTACCTTTAACTTCTGTGTCACGGCTTGACACAGACCCCTGTTTGACACAGGGTCCCACTTGACGTGAGAGACTCCATTTTGCCCTCTACTGGTTGTCTCGGATCACACTCCATAAATCCAACTACTCTCTAGTATTTTTGGGTGAAGAAAGAGAGTAAAAAGACAGGAATTCTGGGCACTTGGGTTTGGAGGACTTGAAAGATGACTCTCAGGGACGCCTGGGTGGCTCAGTTGGTTAAGTGTCTGCTCAAGTCATGGTCCCCGGGTCCTGGGATCAAGTACCACATCGGGCTCCCTGCTCACTGGGGAGCCTGCATCTCCCTCGGCCTGCTGCTCCCCCTGCATGTGCGCATGCTCTCTCTCTCTGACAATAAAATAAAATAAAATCTTAAAAAAAAAAAGAAAGAAAGATGACTCTGAGAAAAATTAAGATGGCCATCACCTGGCCATATATCCATAGCCTTCCCTAACAAGTTCATGTGATCCACTGAAGACCTAAATCAGGTAGTGACTCAGTGAATGCAGAGAGAGGCAGCAGGGAGAAGCTAGGAGGGCTGATGTGTGAAGGGGCAAGCTCAGAGAGAGAGCCACAGGTTTCCAAGGCATCCTATTTTACAGTATATTATAGGACTTCAATAAGGGATTTTGAGAATCATAGAAAGCAATGCATGTGAAAGTAGTTTTTTAAACAATGAAGTGTTAATGTTGATCTAAATTGTTGATAATATCATCATAAGGTTGTTCTACCCCAGTCACTGCCAGTTTTAACCGTTAATCCAGTGTTTCTGAAATAAGTGTGATATTCTACTTTTGAAGTGGAAGAGAAATTATTGTGAACCCAAAGCATCCATACATCCATACATTCAGCTATGAGCTAAGCCACAAGCTCTAAGGCTTCTCTGAAATAAAGCCAGTTAGGAAGCACCGGAAACTGACCGGTAGGAACATGTCCCTTTACATCTGCAGAAATCAACTACCAAAGCAGCCCAGGCAAGTCTGTTAACCACTGCTTCTGAGAGCTCTTTAGTTGGTCTGCTTCCTCGAGTTCTGTCTACCAGCAGTTCCTTAGGTGTGGCTTCTAATTTGAGTTCCTAAAGAGAGATTATCCCTTGAATATAAATTTAAAATCATTTGTTAATTATATCCTTTCTTTAAACATTTTCCTTGACTCTAACTCCTTTCTATTAATTCCTTGTTATGTCCTTTTGTTAACCATTATTCAGTTTTTCAGTGTTTTGGTACAACTGTTTCTCAAAAGCGTATCAGTGATCAATTTCCTCATGCAGATGATGATAATATCTTAGGGTGTCTTAACCTGGAATCCATGGGCTTCCAAGGACTCCATGGATGGAATTTATAGAGTCATGAACTGGTATGGCATGATAACCTCAAAAAATAAAACTACCAGTTATTTTACCAGTAAAAATGGGCTTATTCAGGAAGAGCAGAGAATTGTAATCAGGGACAAGCAAACTACAGCTAAACCATAGGCAAGTCCTTGAACAAAGGAGAGGAGCCCTTTTTTCTAGAGGAAAGGAGGAAGTTTGGAAGGCTGTTGTAAACAGAAAGTGCATTGGAGTAAACTGTGGGTTGGAAGTGTAGTAGCTTTGCTTTGGCTGGGTTGTGACAAACTCAGTTGGCTGGACTGTTGAGGAGCAGGGTGGGGAAGCCTATCTTCCTGCTGGGCTAGCAAAGCAGTTTGCCTTGCAAAGTAGTCTTTTCCGGTTGGATCTGTAATTGGTGTGAGTGGTGGGGCATGAGAGCGCCCCCTGCCGGTCCCCACAGCCCTTCTAAGCCAGGTTTCCTTTTATTAATTTTCACAGGGGAAAAAAACTAACATCTTTATTTTCACTAACCTGCAACTGAAATTTAACAATTCCTTCACTTTTGGGGGCACCTGGCTGGCTCAAGCGGAAGAATATGCAACTCTTGATCGCGGGGTCGTGAGTTAGAGCCCCACATTGGGTGTAGAGGCGACTTAAATAAATACAACTTAAAAAAAAAAAAGATTTCTTTCTGTTGATGGTCTTTTTGGTTGTTTCCTTGTCTTGCAACTGTGACCAATGCCGCAATGAACATAGGGGTGTGGGTATCTCTTTGAGATCTTGATTTCATTTCCTTTGTATAAACACCCGGATGTGGGATTGCTGGTTCCTATGGTAGTTCAATTTTTTTTACAAGATTTATTTATTTACTTTGGGGGAGGGGATGAGGGGGAGATCGAGAGAGAATACTGAGCAGACTCCACTGAGCGGAGAGATCATGACCTGACCTGAAATCAAGTCAGACTTTTTTTTTTTTTTAAGATTTTTATTTATTTGATAGAGACACAGCGAGAGAGGGAGCACAAGCAGTGGGGAGTGGGAGAGGGAGAAGCAGGCTTCCCACTGAGCAGGGAGCCCGTCGCCGGGCTCGATCCCAGGACCCCGGGATCATGACCTGAGCCCAAGGCACACGCTTAACGTCAAGTCAGATCTTAACTGACTGAGCCGCCCAGATCCCCTCGTAGTTCTATGTTTAATTTTTGGAGGAATCTCCATACTGTTTTCCATTATGGCTGCACCAATTGACATTCCCACCGGTAGTGTACCAGGGTTCTCTTTTCTGCATATCCTCACTGTCTTGTGTTGGTCTCAGCTATTAGATAGTGATGCCATCAACTAGGGATGCCTGCAGGCATGTACATTGCCCGCACTATTTGAGGTCGGCCCCCACAGACATTTTCCCATCCAGAGCCAATCTTGTGGCTGAGCTGACCCTTGTGGCTCTTATGATGATTGCAAGATGCACCTCAGCAACAACCCTCAGGGAGCTTTGAAAAAAATGAGGCTAATAAGCCTCATATATTCTGGAAGGTACATGGCACACCCAGAGCCCCACAGCGAGGTCTTGTGTAGAGAAAGAGCGCACACACTTGGGGCTCTGCCTTTATTGGAGTCAAGGGTGGGATGCCCAGGATTTTGAGGTTTCACTTTTTATTGGTGAATTTAAAACATAAGAGTGGGAATGAAAGCATGGGAAAGGAAAAGCAGGGTCACACAAATGGTCAGTTATCTAGGGTCACCCAGGGCTAAAGGGGGAATTGCGTGGGTGGGATGCCATCGCTCCTTATCTAGCTGTACAGCTAGGAATGTGTGTATTTGAGATGGATGTCTTTGAAACGGATGCCTTGGCAATCAAAAGCTTATTGTATTTTTTTAATGATAGCCATCCTATATCAGATGTGTGGTGATATCTCATTGCAGCTTTGATTTGCATTTCCCTGATGGTTAGTGATGGTGAATGGATAAAGGAGATATGGTATAAATAGACAATGGAATTAGTATTAGTTATTCAGACTTGAGAGGAAATCCTGTGACTTTTGACAACATGGATGGACCCGGTGGACACTATGTTGAGTGAAATAAACCAGACACAGAAAGACAAATACTGTGTGATCTCACTTATATGTGGAATCTGCAATAGTCAGACTCATAGAAGCAGAGTACAGTGGTGGTTACTAGGGGCTTGGGAAGTAGAGGAAACGGGGAAATGTTGGTCAAATGTCAGTTTTGCAACTGAATAAATTCTGGAGATCTGATGTATAGCATAGTGACTGTAAGTATGTTAAAACTCAAAAAGGAGTTGCTTCTGCTAAGCCCCACATCACCAAATTGAGACTTAACTACAGTTTTGGCTCTGCCAGAAATCAGGACCTGCTTGTTCAGCACTAGTTAATCTGCCTGATAGATCCCTGCCATTCCCTAAAGGAAGGTAACTTTGCAATAACTGACCTGCTTTTTTTCCTAGCATGACATCCTTGTTCCTGTTTCCTCCTGCCTTGGAGCTCCTTTCTCTCTGCTAGATTGGACGCTGCCTGATCCATGAATCATTGAATAAAGCCAATAAGATCTTAAAAATTTACTCAGTTAAGGGCTGCCTGGCTGGGTCAGTCAGGGAGTGTGTGACTCTTGATCTTGGGTTGTGGTTTCGAGCCCCACTTGGGTGTACAGATTACTAAAAATAAATAAACTTAAAAAAAAGAAAGTTACTTTAAAACAATTTACTCAGTTAATTTTTCTTAACAGGTGGCAATACAGTACTATAAACTTGAAATTTGTTAGGGTAAATCTTAAGTGTTCTTACCACACACACAAAGGGATCCCTATGTGAGGTGATAGATTTGTTAACTAGCCTGATTGTAGGGAGAATTTCCCAATGTATATGTATACCAAATCAATTTTAAAAAAGATTTCTTTAGTCTCTGCTGGAATTCAAATGATATCAGTTTAGTCCTTACACACACATGCACACACACACACACACTTCCTTTCCTTAGCAGCCAGCATCTGCATACATCTCTGTTCCCCAGTTTGTTTAAAATAGTCAAAGGGAGAAGGGAAGGGTGTGAGCATTGAGAGGGTTCATTCCCTCTGGAGTAAATGAGACAAGGGTTTCCGTGTCATGGTCATGGATCTGGTGGGCATTAGTCTTTGACCAGAATGTATGAGGATATTAAGGTGTGTGCATGCTTATAAACTGAAGAATTAAAAGAGGGTAGGAGGAAAAAAAATATCCCCCCACAAGAACTGTAGCACAACCTTCTCAGATATCTGCAGTTTAAGGTCTTTATTACAAGTAAAACATGAAAGATGTTTCCGTCAGGAGGAGTGAATGAGTCTTAAATGATCTAGAACATTTCTAATATTCTGACTTACTAGAGTGATTCAAAAGTCTGGGAAGAGAGAAAGTAAATCTCTTGTATCATTTCTTGATGCCATTAGACCCCAGCACAACAAGGGAGCCAGATTATCCAGACCGAGCTCTCATTTTGCCAGCATGTATTTCCAAATTTCTAACGCTTCTCCTAACAGCTGACTTTTGGGAATAACCAAAAGCAGTTACTTTCAGAACGCTCCTCGTGATGAAGTGGAAAAAGGCCTGGATTAGGAGCCAGTTCAACTGGGTTTCTGTATCAGCTTTTCCACTAATTTCATGGTTTTCCACAAGTCCCTGAACTTTGGGCTCCTACATATAACAACATCAGCAACATCGCACAATTGCTGTGCTATTAAAATGACATGATTTAGATGAAAGTACTTTGAAATGCTTAAAATGCTGTATAAATCCATATAATGACTAAATTCCAGAGGATAGGATCTGAGAGAGCTAAACTGACCAGTATTATAAAAGAAAGCGAAAAAGTTTACTACAGAAAAGCCCAGACTCATTATAAGTTTATGTCTCCATTTCTCTTTGATACAATGTGCTTAACAGAATGGGTTATAAAGAGAAAAAGAGCCAGAAATAGAGGAGACAGAGCCTGGGACAGCTCAAATGCATTACTTACTGCTACTCAAGGAGTAAGTTCAAGGCCAACCACCGGGCCATAAGGGCCGCCAGCTGGTGTCTATCTGTCCAAGTGCACAGGCAATTGCGGGTCACCCTCACAGGCGATGACCACATGCCTAGTGCTTGCCGATGCCCGGTATCTGCAGTTGGGGGCCCTGGAACTTCCTGTCTCCCTGCAGTCTGTGACCTTCACTACACCCTCATGGCAGTTCATCTTGCCATTCTTACACTGGATATTGGTGGTACTGCAGATACTACGAATGTTCCAGATGTCTTCGTGGATGAAGGTGTTGAAGCGCTTGCATTGACGCACCATCATCTTCCGTCTTTGCATCATCAAGTTGCAGTAGGTGTCATTGCCACCTGTCTCCTCAGGGTCCACATGCTGCCGCAGGAATCGTTGATACATGCGATCCTGGCCATAGGAGGGCTGTACCAGCCCCAGCCCCAGCAGGGTCAGCAGCCAGAGCAGAAGCAGGAAACGGGTCCTCTGGAGAGCCATCACTACCTTGGAGATGCCTAGACAGAAACCCAAGGGGCAGGAGAAAGGAAGGTGAGATGCGGGCACTGTGGGGAGAGGTGTTGGGAACGGCAAATAGACATTGCCTCAACTCTAGTCTCCTCTTTCCTCCTTATCTGTACCAGTTCCCCACTCTTCTCTACTCACAACTTTTCCCGTCTGCTTTCCCAAGAGCAAAGAGTTTGCAAAACATGCTTTTCTCTGAAAACAAGAACCATTCTCTTTCATGGAGAGAACTTGCTGCAGCAAGTACAGCCACTCAGGACGGGCACTGACCTCGTGGCCGTCCAGGGCATCTGGCCTCCGTGGTCAGAGAAGGAATGGGAAGAAAAGGCAGATCTAGGTGAAACTGGAGTTGACCGTCTCTTGAGGTTATTCTCTGGTCATAAGATCTTTGGAGTTTTGGGGCGCCTGGGTGGCTCAGTTGGTTAAGTGACTGCCTTCGGCTCAGGTCATGATCCTGGAGTCCCTGGATCGAGTCCCGCATCGGGCTCCCTGCTTGGCAGGGAGCCTGCTCCTCCCTCTGACCCTCCCCCCTCTCATGTGCTCTCTCTCTCTCATTCTCTCTGTCTCAAATAAATAAATAAAATCTTAAAAAAAAAAGATCTTTGGAGTTTTTGGTCCTCTAGAGACTCTGATTCCCGAAAATTTGGATAGACTCATGATTTTTCAGAGAAAGTTTGTGAACTGATTTTCATTCCTTACATCTGGAATTGAGGAAGGTGCAGAAAAGAGGCCAGAGTAATACTGGGGTTAGCCTTTCCTCTCCTGCGGCTATTCTTCCTGTGGTATTAAAATCAGGTCATTTTGGAAATCCTGTTCATCCTCTGTAAGAACCCCTACAAAAGCAGAGTACCCAGCAGTTACTTTCAGAACGCTCCTCGTGATGAAGTGGAAAAGGTAGTGCTTTGAAGGTAGTGCTTTGAAGGTAGTGAATATTGGCTGAATAAATAAATGAAATGAGTGAGCTCGTGAACAAATGAAATGAAATGGATATAGTGAGTGAAGGTATTTTCCAGGCTTGTGGAATTGACCACTAAGCTAAGAAACATTTAAAAAATGAAAAATGAATTTAAACAGCACAATCTCCACAAAAAAGGACGTGGATTGTGTCTTTTTTTTTCCCCCTGTGTCTATATACAACCCCAAACACTAGGCCCTGGTGATAGAGTCTATTGTCATGCATCTATCCTTGATGCTCTGCCTGTCTTGTCCACAGCTATTGGTAATTATCCATATTCCCTGGTTACAAGATCTTTGTGTTGACCTCTCTTGATGGTGGGAATAAACATTTGTTTTACAGAGTTAAAAAACAAACAAACAGAAACCTCTGGAGCAACAACAAAAAAAGCACTGTGATAAAGATTTTAGAACACTGCTTTGGTTGACTAAAGAAAGGAAACCAGGTCTATCTGGCTCTAAAATCTGTACTCTTTCCACCATCCTCTGACTGCTTCTCCCATCCCACTTCCTAAATATTCAAGATACCAACGATGTTTATGCTCAGAGTTGCTTGTCTCTAGCAACAGAATTCAATCAGGGGTGGAATAGGGCGGGAGCAAAGGTGGGGGTCACTCACCAACACTAACTAGCTAGATGCTGCCGTCTAGCTGTCAGTCTGGGACTGACATGGAGTCAAACCTTGAACTACTTGACTCTTGCTGTGGGGCAGGGCTGCCTCACTAGGGCAAAGAAAAATCAGCTCCATTCAACAGGGAGTGAGCAACCCAAAGTAGCCAGGGCAACTTTTTGAGTCAGACAGGCCCATTTCTACACGTGCAGTCCACATCCAGCCTCAGCTGAATTCCTGGGATGATACCTCTGGGTACTACTGTCCTTCATTTTCAGAGAAGCTGCTTCATGGTGCCGGATCACATGCGTAAGGGACTGAAATGGCTGATGAGGGACCTGCAGTCTGTTCCACCTAAGCCTACACTTTGGTTAGTGGTAATGACCATAATGAAATAGAACCATCTCTCTTTTCCATGCCACCTCCTAGGTTCACAGCTGCCTTCTGCCTCTACACAGAAAGTTGTAAAGTTCTAGGTCATTGCTTGTGCCTGTAGCTGATATGAGAAATGGAGTCAGGAAGAGAGGGAACAAAGGAGCTGCAAGAGGAAGGGGGCAGGGAGAAATGATGTTCAATTTACTCCTCAGCCCAGCACCAATGGATATAACTTCCGAAGGCGCACTTAGCCCTCGGGTAATGGTTTCATCACAGTGGTGTACTTTAGGTTGTTTTCCCCAAATCTAATCTTGTACCTCTCATCTTGCACAGTTCTGTCTACTTTTTCTCATCCTGCTTCTTTGTGACTGAGATCATGTCTTAGCAAAATAACTGGCTACAGAGAAGACATAAACTATTCATGCAAGAGCAAACCCATGGCCTCAGCCACACCAACTGACTGATTTAACAAGACAGGGGAAAATATTTGCCACCCGAAATCCCAGGTAAACATCAATGGGTACATCTCAAGGCTCTAGGTACAACAGAAAATTAAATGATCCCCAAATCATCCCAACACATACTTTTTTTTTTTTAAGATTTTATTTATTTATTTGAGAGAGAGAGAATGAGAGAGCACATGAGAGGGGGGAGGGTCAGAGGGAGAAGCAGACTCCCCGCTGAGCAGGGAGCCTGATGCGGGACTCCAGGATCATGACCTGAGCCGAAGGCAGTCGCTTAACCAACTGAGCCACCCAGGCTCCCATCAACACATACTTTTTGGTCAGAGCTTGTCCCAAAGGCTTTTTCTGCTGCACCAGATTGACTCTCAATAAGAACTAATTTGGATATTGTGATCCCAAAGACCTAGCTTTGCCACATTAACTGTGTGACCTTGGGGAAATTACTTAAGCTCTCGGCATATTTTCTCATAAGTAAAATGAGCATAATCACAATCCCTACCTCTTAGAGATGTTATGAAGAATAAATGATAAAATCAATGTAAAGTGCTTATCACAATGCCTAGCCCCTGATAAGTGTTTAGTAAGTGTTGGCAATGATCTTTTCACAATTTCCATTCTTCTTGGTTTCCTTTGCTTCCTTCAATTTGATAAAAATAGTGAATGACTACAGCAAATTGCATATATTTTGGACCCCCTCGCCTTTATTTTGTAGAGTACTTATATTCCCAAGAAACTATAAGCCTTTTTAAAAAAGATTTTATTTACTTATTTGACAGGGAGCGAGAGAGCGAGCACAAGCAGGGGGAGCGGGAGAGGGAGAAGCAGGCTCCCCGCCAAGCAGAGAGCCCAATGCGGGGCTCGATCCTTCCCAGGACCCTGGGATGATGACCTGAGCCAAAGGCAAACGTTTAACCAACTGAGCCACCCAGGTGCCCCATATAAGGCTTTTTTTTAAAAAAGCCTACTAGAATTTCTGCTGTGTCTCTAGAGAAATTTGTTCTCTCCAAGTTGCATGGAATTTTCTTCCTTGAATGCCACCATTCCTCGAAGGATTTGACATTTTTGAGGTTTTTCTTCTCTTTTCCTTGCAAAGTCAATAAAGTACAGCCGACCAGCACTTCAATTCCTCAAATGATTCACTCGAGATAAAATGACCTGCCTGTGACTTGATATTTCATTCTAAATAGCTTTTGACGGTGAGAGAAGAAGATACCCAGAGCAAAAAGTACTAGGACTGGCTCCATAGCTGTTAGCTCCATCAGCAGGACAGGAAGCACCCCCATCCCACTGCCATGCGATTTCCCAGGAAACGGTCATTTGCCTTAACACCAGAGCAGAGTATGCAATGATTAATGCTCTAAGCAGATGTTTGGAGAAGACATCAGTTTTCATAAATATGGTGTGGTCAATGTAATAACGGTCCAGACCTTTGACCTTCTCTATCAAGAGCTTGAGTGGGGCAATGATCTGTATGGAAGTCACTTCACTTCATATCAGGGAGATGGTACTGGTTGGAGAACCTGAGGAAGGGTCCCAATATTCTACCAAAAACTGGAGTTTTCTTATTCCTTAAGGGGTTTTTGAGATTTTATAACAAGCAAATTTTCTAATAAGAGAGGTTTGGAAAACTCTTCTCCCTAACTACAGACAGTGTTTTCAATTTTGAAATAGAAACTCAAAGTGTTTCTTTGACAGATTCATGGGCTGAGTGTCCACTAGTAAACCTACTCCTCCATCACTTCTTCCCCAAATCTGAATATTTTCAGCAAGGCCGGGCTCTCCTGGGTGGCACTTAGATACTGGTCTATAACCTGAGTATTGAGCAACTAGGGTTTTGGGCCCATTTCAGGGCAATGTGGGCAGCAGGGGAGGCCACCGTTGGGAATACTGTGACCACAATAGTTACATATTCACAAGATAGCAAAACTGTGACTTGTAACTGTAACTTATTAACTACTTTCCAAATAAAATATTGAGGCACCAGTTGATAGGAATTAAGTTAATAGGAAGTTAATCACTTAACCGGTGGATCGATTAGTATATTTTACAAAGAGAGTGTCGTCAACCTAAGTGTATGTTTACTTGAAAACCAAATCTAGTAGAAGAAGTATAAGGGATAATGTTTGGAATCTTTCTATGACTTCCCTAAGATCTCAAAGTAGCCAGACCTTGGTCAATAAAGTAAGAGATTAAGGAAAAAATAATGTAATAATGAATAAATAAGTAAATAATAAAATAATCACTTTTTGATCCTTATATAAAATAGCCATGAGAATACCCTAGGAACATTCCATTCAAAGCAACATCAAAAAATTACCTCCTGCTTAAGACGAGAGGTGGCTGCCCCTTGGCATTCACACACATGTGTGTGAAAGAGAGAAAGTGGAATGAGTCTGTTGGTATTTAGTCCTAAACGGTTCTCCTCAAGGTTTAATATTTGTAAAAGTAATATTGGCTTATTATTTGCCCCTTCTGAAAATTCTGTTTAGTTGCCAGGAGCCCTGGAATTTTCCTAGTTCTCTCTGTAAGATGAATCTAATCACCTTACCTTTACAGAAAGCTAAAGTCCACCTCCTTACTGACTGATAAGGAACAGACCGATAAGGAAAAGGGCATTCCTATTCTTTCCAATCCTCTCAGGGAGCAGTTGAATCGAGAAAATGGGGTAAGATTAATAGGCCAATAATTAGTGGGAAGACTTTGATTCTTACTGATTTCAGAGACACTTTTATTTATTAGACGTGTTGTAAAATGGAAAACAAGAGATCCAGGCAGCTCATTCTCTGGGCCCCTGGCCATAAGTGTTGCCGTTCTGGGATGTGGAGGGAAATGCAAGAAAAGGAGAGCAAAGCCAGCTGTGGCCTCTGGTTATGGACGGAAAAAGGACTCATCAAAGTGGACAGGCAAGCCGTGTTCACAGGCAACAACAACGTGTCTGAACCCTGGGGTAGCTCTGTACAGGCAAGGAGGCCGAGGGGACCCTCCTACATGCCTGCAGGTGGTGACCTGGAAAGGAGACTTGCTTAGTCTTAAAGCATCTCCATAAGGGTTTCCATTCTTATTTCCACAGATAGCCTTAATGCTGCCCTTGTTGCCATGAATAAAGGTGTTGATGTCTTTGCAGGGGGTGGTCAGGCCTCGTCTCTCCATCATGCTTTCACAGCATCTGGCATTCCGGCCCCTTGGTTTGGCATCATAGTGCTGGGTCAGGAAGCGTTTGTACCTGGAGTCATCCTGAGTCAGGGCTGGTGGGGTCAGACCCGGACCCAGCATGAAGACCAACAACAGGGCCCCAGGCCCATCACCAGGGACTTTCCTCTCTGACACGAATCAGGTATCTTCAGTCAGCTAATTACATCTTTTCTTTTCCCTTCCTCATTAATCCTAAACTTTTCGTCAATCCCTTTCTTTGGAAAGTCTATTTAAAAGTTTCCTGAGGGGCGCCTGTGTGGCTCAGTTGGTTAAGCGTCTGCCTTTGGCTCAGGTCATGATCCCAGGGTCCTGCGTCGGGCTCCCTGCTCAGCGAGGAACCTGCTTCTCCCTCTCCCTCTGCCTGCTGCTCCCCCTGCTTATGCTCTATCTCCCTCTTTCTCTCTCTCTGACAAATAAATAAATCTTGGGAAAAAAAAAATGTTTCCTGAACACAACTTCCTGCCCCAACCATTCTTTCCTATCCCTCAGAATTGCTGAGTATTTATCTACCCTGCGGTCAGTCATAGCATTACAAAATCCATCCACACTCTGTAATTCATTTATCAATTACTATAATAACAAACTTTACACACGCCCCTGCAGGTATCAGACCACTGTGCTAGGTCCTGGATCGCAAAGACCATCAAGACACACCAAATGCCTCCCTCAAAGAGGATGTAGCATCCATGGGGAAGGGTTGGGAGCTCCAATTTCCTGAGATGAGACAGTAAGATAGGAGGTGAGAGCTATGAAGAAGGGGGACTTTTAGGGAACCCTGAGCCCAGGGAAGGGTCAATCAGAGGACTGTTGAAGACAGGATTCTAGGTACTCAAGTCAGTCAGTTAGCTGGCTGTGAGAAGAGCATTTGAGAGCAGTTTGATCTTCAGGTGAAGGGAGACAAACCTAGTTCCCCAAGAAGTGTTTCATGGCCAAAGGTGGAATTATGATGTACCATTTAGAAAGACCAGGAAGGAACATGGAAGAACCCATGTAATCCTTTGGGTCCGTCTGGGGTCAACTCTTACAGAGGACTGGAAAAAGAATAAAAGCTTTTTCCTAGGTGCTTCTTGCATTGGAAACACTTTGGATTATTCTCAAAGAATATTGTCGAATTTTCCCTGCACGTGTACATAGACTGTTACACCATAGGCAAATGATGTTACCATGTGCTAAAAACAAAAACAAACCCCAAAACAACTCCTTAGGCTTTTTTTTTTTAAGCTTTTTTTTTTTTTTTTAAGTAAACTATGACACACATGGGGCTCAAACTTACAACCCTGAGATCAAGAGTCACATGCTATAGCCACTGAGCCAGCCTGGCCCCCCTCCTTAGATCTTTTCATCAAGTCAAAGACCTTACAATTTGCTGCAATAATTTCTCAAATTTTTCTCAAAAGAAGAAGAGGATTGCTGCCTTTATCTCTCAAAAAAGAGCTGTCAATCTCAAACTCTAGAACTCACACATCCCAGGGGTGGTGTGTCAGATACACAAACGCACACCCATGGGGTAGACATGGTACTTTTTCCCAGAACATGATTTTAACTCAGTGATAGATAATTAAAAATAGAATTAAACAAATATAGATTATAACAAAACACAGAACAATTTTTAATGAACTTTTAAGATTGTATTTCTTATGAAATTTGAAGATTTGAGAATTGAGAGATACTTGGTGTTTGCAGCAGGTAGTTTCTGATTATACCTTTAGTTCTTTGGAGAAAATTGTAAAGAATATTCAGAGCCTTTAAAAACCACCATAGTCCATGCTCGCTTTGGCAGCACATATACTAAAATTGGAATGATGAAATTCACCACAGTCCTACACATTATATCAAATATATGTGAATACCCCCACATCCAACAATAAAAATGATTTTCACTGTAAATTTGAAACTGATGTTATGGGACGCCTGGGTGGCTCAGTGAGTTAAGTGTCAGACCCTTGATTTTGGCTTAGGTCATGATCTCAGGGTTGTGAGACTGAGCCCCCATGTTGCCTCGGCTCCACCCTAAGTGTGGAGTCTGCTTAAGATTCTCTCTCTCCCTCTGTCCCCACCCACCTCTCGCCCTCTCAAAAATAAAATTTAAAAAAAAAGGATTTTTATAATTCTGTTTCTCAAATTGTTTGTGAGTACTTCATTTAATTTATAACTGGGTTGGGTGTTTTTTGGCAATCATCCCCACACATACTGAGAAATTCTTGCAATGGGAGAAAAATTTGACCTTCAAATTATCCTTAAATGTAATATAATTCCTATGAATACTAAATTTAAAAATAAATGGTACATTTTCATAGACATTAAATTATTAATTTTTATTTTGTGCTTTCTTGTGTGTAAGTCATAAACATGATTTTCATATCAAATAATTTTGTAGGCTTCACAGAGGCCATAGGTCCTAGTGTGTTGAATTAAACAAATAAAGATTATAACAAAACACTAAGCCTGTAGTGTTGCTAAACAGCCCTGGGAGGGCGCCTGTGTGGCTCAGTTGGTTAAGCGACTGCCTTCGGCTCAGGTCATGATCCTGGAGTCCCGGAATCGAGTCCCTGCTCGGCAGGGAGTCTGCTTCTCCCTCTGACCCTCCCCCCTCTCATGTGCTCTCTCTCATTCTCTCTCTCTCAAATAAATAAATAAAATCTTTAAAAAATAAAAAATAAACAGCCCTGGGAGTATGACTGTGAATCCAGAAAAACAAGGGAATCTGGGGTTTTGCTGGTTACATGGAAAGACATGTGACAAGAGTAAGCAAAGTGAGCTCTCTTTCTCATCAACATTTGGCATTGATCCACCTTATCTGTTTCATAATAACTATAAACAGATTTGGTGCCCTGCTAAGAAATCTTTTGACTATTCCACAATACTGATATAAATAGCAGCTGAGGGGCACCTGGGTGGCTCAGTCGTTAAGCGTCTGCCTTCAGCTCATGTCATGATCCTGGGGTCCTGGAATCGAGCCCCGCATCGGGCTCCCTGCTCGGCGGGAAGCGTGCTTCTCCCTCTCCCACTCCCCCTGCTTGTGTTCCCTCTCTCTGGAAATAAATAAATAAAAATTTTTAAAAAGTTTATATTGTGCTTTTCAGTCTCCTGGGTGTGCTTTCTTTTTTTAGTTTTTTGGAAGACCTCATCAAAGTTTTACTGATTTGAAATCAACTAAGTTTCTTGCTCAGCAATGGACAAAAATTGCCTTCTAAAATCAAAGGTAATTGTAGAATCACAGGATCTCAAGGTAGAAAGGACCTTAGAGGTCACACAATCACAGCTCTCTGGCAGAGTCAGAGTCCCAGAGTTAAAAAAAAAAGAAAAAAAATCAGGAAGTAAAACCAGAGCTGGTAGTACCCAAAAGAGTCACTAAGTGGCAGTGGTGTATAGGAATGTTCCCAACCATTCCAGGGTACGGAAGAGACGGTGGGTCCTTGTAGGAAGTGCCAGTATTGTACAGATTGTGGGGATACTGCTGCTCACAGAAGGCAGTGTGAGCCCGCAGGTCTGCCTAGAGTCTCTGTCCAAACACTCTATGCTTTAGATATTAAGATCAAGGACACTTTACTAAATATAAGTGTCAAAGCAAACAAAAGTCACAAAGCTGATCTGTCCACAAGGATATCATCAAATAAAGATTTACCTGTTGCCAGGTTTCATGGGTGCCATTTCCAAGCCATTATCTATGTGGTCTTGGGCAAACAATGACCTGTTTACTTGTCAGTGTTTCCTACTGGTGTGTAATCAATAGGAGGGCAGAGCCCATCTTAGTCACCTTGAATCACAGTGCCTGCCTCAATAATTATGTTTTTAATGATTGACTTCATTTTCCTCTCCAGGCCTAAATTTGTTCATCTGTAAAAAGAGAGAGTCGCTAACTGTTAAGGCCTGAAATTCCACAGTTCTCATTAAGCATAAAAGAGCCTTTTCTTTTCCTTTCCTTTTCTTCCACTAGAATGGGATTGCAGAGACAAGTTTGTGTGTAAGTTTAGTTGGTGGCAAAAGGCACCAGCTGGAAGAAATAGCTAACAGGTTAACTGAGATGCATCATTCCTTAAGGCTCAGCAGGTAAGCCAAGCCCACAGACCACCTCTAGTTAAGGCATTGGACTGACACTACATAGGTGTTTCACATCCTTAAAAAAGCATTTGCTTGGGGCACCTGGGTGGCTCAGTCATTAAGAGTCTGCCTTTGGGGCGCCTGGGTGGCTCAGTTGGTTAAGCGACTGCCTTCGGCTCAGGTCATGATCCTGGAGTCCCGGGATCAAGTCCCGCATTGGGCTCCCTGCTTGGCAGGGAGTCTGCTTCTCCCTCTGACCCTCCTCCCTCTCATGCTCTCTGTCTCTCATTCTCTGTCTCAAATAAATAAATAAAATCTTAAAAAAAAAAAAAAAAAGAGTCTGCCTTTGGCTCAGGTCATGATCCCAGGGTCCTGGGATCGAGCCCCACATCGGGCTCCCTGCTCAGCGGGGGGCCTGCTTCTCCCTCTCCCACTCCCCCTCCTTGTGTTCCCTCTCTCGCTGTGTCTCTCTCTGTCAAATAAATAAAATATTAAAAAAAAAAAAAAAGCAGTTGCTTGTTGGAGGTTGAAGGCCCTCATGTCTCAGTCTTAGAGATTAAGGGATATCTTTGTTTCTCATTTGCAGAATTTGCACATTCATTCTCTAACAACTCAGCTAAGGTTTGCCCAGGTTTATTGTAATCCTAGTTCCCTAAGACATCCAGAAATCAAATCCTAGCAAGTATACACTAGGGTTACCGGTATCAACATCTGCTCTCCCACTCATAACTTCCTCACTTATATATATATATTCCATACTAAATTTCCCCAAAATGGGGGTTGAAATGGAACTGGGAGAAAACAAGTAAGAGATTATATGGGGTGCAGAAGTGAATCTGCCCAGGCCAAGTGTGCAGAGCCTCCCATCTGGTGGTCAAACTCATTCACACATATCCTTCTATACCCAAGCACATAACTGTCATATTTTTGTCAGTGGAATTTGTCCCACAATTTGTTTTTTAAACTAATTTCACCTTCTGTCTCAAACCAAACCCTTGGTCTTCACAAAAATTAATATACTCTTTCTCTCCCCACAGGCAATGTTTTGTATTCAAGAGATCCATCAAATTGCACCAGGGAGTTAACAGTTTATGATTATAACTACAGTTACAACTTCCATAAATACACCTTCACGCTTTTATATGTTCTAGGGCAATATTCCTCAAACTGGAAGCTTCCCACCCAATGTATATTCCTCTCTCTATCTCCTTCCTTCTTTCTTCTCTTCAACCCGCCAGTATACCTTTTTTGATCTTGGCATGTGTTGTTCCATTGTGCTTTCAAAGAGCATCCAAAACTTTCTTAAGGAAAGAAATTCGCAGGAAAGATTACGAGAAAACAGAGCTAAAAGTATACTCTCTGTTTCTTTCCTTGTTAAGCCACATATAATGTTGGGGCAGAGGCTCCAGATAACCCTTCAACAGATGCTTTTCCTAGATCTTTGGGGACTTTATCACAATTTAGGAATCCCTCCTAAATCACCACTTGCTACCAGTCTTACTAATTTCCCTTTATCCATATTTAGGCTATGCCAGAAGAAATCTGTTTGCATTTTAAACTTTAGAATCTAATTTGTTTCCTTCTTAATTCATGAACTTGGGCCAAGAGTTTTTAAAAGGGAAAAAATGGTTTCATTGAAAAGGATGGATGTCTAGAAATAGTATACATATAAACATATAGAGAAATAGATTACCCAGGTGGAAGAGTCTTACAAAAGTCTGGAAGTTTCCCTCCAACTGAAGATGGGTTCCAGCTGTTTGTTCCTGGAGATGGGTTCCAGCTGTGCGAACCTAGAGGCCCCTCTCGGTTCTGATTATATAGTGATCAGATGAACGGGGAGGGAAGACTAGGTCTAAAGATCCCTGATACTGGCAGACACATAAAAACCAAGGACACTGCTCTTGGATAAACGAGGAGAGTCATTCACCTTTTCCCTGGGCATGACTGGGTCAAACATTAACCCACATGAATTAGAGATTTGTTCTGGGAGGCCAACTTTGATAAACATGGCCTTTTGTCCCACAGTTGCCTTTTTCTGATGTTTGTGGTTCCGACTCTTGCCCATGACAGGACATGCGGTGATCTGGATCCAGAAGATGTTGTTTCTGATCTTATGGGCCATCTCTAAGAACCCTGTTGGAGGAAGCCTGCAGAGTAAGATGTGGCCTCTCAGCAGGATGCTGTCCCACTGTCCTTTGTTTTTACCCACATAATTTGGTTTCATGAAAAGATGCTAAGTAGGCTCTTTCATCAATTCCACAGAACCAGGAAAGCATTCCTAGAGAAGATTATGTGACAGCTCTTGGTACCCTGCCCCTGACCTCAACCTTCCAGCCACTAACCCTCAGAAGTCTCCTTGCCGTATTTCCAGGGCTTCTCCTTCCTTTCATCCTTACCTGTTCACAAGAGATTAATCCTGAGCACTCAATCTTCTGTTCTCTGTAACGCAGTTGCAAGATTGATTATCTCCACCATCAATGCAACACCGATATTGCATCTACTCACAAAATGGATTTGTTGATTGAACAGAAACAAGCCAACTGGGTCCAAGTTTACTGGGATCACTTAATAAAGATCCTATAGTTTCAAATATCAGGCAGCAGCAGGATGCCAACTGTTTCACGGACCCTCAGTAACCACCTCCGCTGGTGCTGAATCTCCAACAGTGCTATTTTTAAAAAATCCTCAACCCTCGGCTGTCATCCCATCTACCTTCAAGTTTTCAGTCTGCCTGTCTCTGAGGTGTCAATAAAGACAGGCGGCCTGCCAATAAAATAACTGCACTTGAAATCATCGTAATAATTATCATCATAATAATAGTCATTGCCTTTGGTTTTATGAATCTCTCACACACATGATTATATTTGACTGTCACCAGGACTGTGTGAGGTGGGTGCTACGTAAGTCAGTTTTTCTTATGAAGGAAACTCCCTGATCAAACAGCAGAGGGATGGTGCTGTCAGACTTCAAACTCCTTATCTTCAGGGAGAGGAACTACTCATCTTTCCAGACTTGGCTTGAGCAACACCTCCTCTGAGTCTGACGGGCTTTCCTCAATACCAGCCCATCCCAGTAGAAGTTGCCCACATCTTCCTTTGGGGCTTCTCTGTACCCAGTACACACCGCGCTGAGGCAAGCATAGAGCAGCAATCCCAAGCTGACGGCTTAAAGCTGCATTGACTCTAGACTTCAGATGTGTCCTGTTGTGTGTGAAAAGCTGGTGAGTCAGCCTGAGTGAAGCCTAGCTGTGTAAGAGTCTGTGATGTCCCAGGAAAGGATTCATCCACAGAGAAGGACATGATGAGAGGAGGGAGAAAGATGCCAAGGCCATGGAGCAGTGGTGGCCAAGGACTACAGTGTACTCCATTCACATCCCCTCTGACCCGGCCTCCTGGAGCCTAGAGCGAGGAGGGCACTGCAGTAACAACTTTCATAAAAATCAAGGTTGTTTCATTAAATCTCTCTAAGATTCAGAAAGCACACAGCAAGTTAGTGTGAAGAAATTCACCCCATGGTTGACCGGAGGTGGTATGGGGGTAGGTCGGGAAGTAAAGTACCTTCCCCAACATGAGGATCCCGTTGGGACAGAGTTGAGGAAAGTCTGGACAAGAGCTAGAGCAAAAGGTCAGACCATTTGCTCTATCAAAAAGGAAGAGGACACTGCGTGCTGGCATCTTTCGACATTTTCAGCAGCATGGGCCCCTTTGTAGGGCAGGGATAGACCTCACCCAGGGAGGTGGAGCAAGAAAGAAGTAAATGGCAGCCTCACTGTCTAGGTTAAAGGGGCTAGTTTGCAAATACGTTTACACCCTCTGGGAACTTCAGGAATAATCAGAGAAGAATGTGAGCTGGTCTGGAGTTCTTACAACATGGGTGGGGTGGATCTGGCTTTACTTTAGGTTGGCAAACAGTCCATTAGCCATCATCCTTTGATGATTAATTAGTCTTCTTGTCTCTCCATTAGATGGAACCCTTAGAGAGAAGAATAATTGTGTCATTCATCTCTGCATTCTTAGTATCTCAGAGTGACTGACTCCTAGGCCCAGGTTCTTCTTGTTATCCCTCATTGCTTCTAGAAATGTACCACCTGATCTCACTTTGGAGATCCCAACCATACAAACTCTCCTGGCTTCTCTTAAGACTTACAGACACAATTGGGTTTGGTACCAGTTACCAAACAAGGTAGGCCTAATTCCCTGGTAGAGCAGGAAGGCTTTCAAGGTTCCCAGAAAACTCTGCTTCTGGTATTACTGGTAAATCCTGACCTTCATTTCTTAGGTATTGGTTCCTATTCTAATGCAAAAATCCCTAGGAGGATTAGCTCCTTAAACAGCTGTCTGTGATTCATACATGCTTGTGCTTATACTTTAGAGGCTATCTTAAGAAGAGTTTTTGGTAGGGGGCGCCTGAGTGGCTCAGTCGGTTAAGCATCTGCCTTAGCTTAGGCCATGATCCAGGGGTCCTGGGATCAAGCCCTACATCAGGCTCCCTGCTTGGTAGGGAGTCTGCTTCTGCCCCTCCCTACTGACATACCCTTCCTGCCCCCGCCAAATAAGTAAATAAAATCTTAAAAAAAGAAGAATAGTTTTTGGTAACTGGAATGGCCTAAGGATTTGAGGAGGGAGAAAAGTGGGCAGCATGGCAAACCTGAAAAAGGCAAACTTCACAGGTTTTCAGCTGTGGTGAGGCAGAGTCCTGCTTAAGCGTCACTTTTTTCCCCTGTCCTCTTCCCTTTTTCCTGCATCTCCACCCAAATTCTGAGCTAAAAGGAAAAAAGTCTAAGGAATTGAGAAAAGTACCAAGCACACAGCCACAAACTGCCTCTCCCTCAGTACCTGGTGCCTCAGAGTCACTGAAGTCTCTGAAAGGAAGGGATAGGCATCTCTGCCCACACAACTGTTCTGCCAAATACCAAAGTTCAAAGTCCTTTAGGTACAGAGAGAATCAACAAGACATGGGGCTCGCTGAGTGGGGCCTCTACCGGTATCTAAGAGAGTGTCCTAATGCTGACTTTCCTTTTGTAGGCAAACCCACGATTTGAGTGGTACCTATTTTAAGTGAATCATATATTACTTATTACTTTTTAAATAGATGCTGAAGAAGTGAGTTCTAAAGAGCTATAAGCCAGTCATTTGGTGGGGAGGACACTGCCAGGCCCATACAACACCCCTAAGGCCTCAGCAATCCCAGACTACAGAAGAAGCTGCCAACTCCCAGTCTGTGGGGATCAAGATGACTTGATCAACAGGATCCTTCTCTGATAAATCACCTAAAGGCAGAGATAAGGTACTCCATTCCCACATCACACACACACACACACACACACACACACACACACACACACACAGAGTCCCATGGCTTGAAACACCAGTTCAAACACCAACTCACACAAACAGATCAGCCTCTGATGTTAGCTTTATGCTGTGGTGCTGGGGAGCAGTCTTTCACCTCTGAATACAGCCAGGTCCCTTCCTCACCTCTAGGATTTCACTTGACAACTTGGGGAGAATTCACAACCTCCCCCACATAGTTGACCAGGTAAAAAGCCAGCTAGGTGAATGGCGAATGGTTGCTTTCATTCTAATTGTTTTTCTTTCTTTTTTTCTTTTCTTTTCTTTTCAGCTTGGCACAATGAGGTTTTGATGAAACATAAAATAAAGGTTTGGGGAAAAAAAAAGTTTGACTATTTCATTACAATGCATCTAAGTGCTTACTCATTTGTATTTCAAAATACTTACAACAAGGAATTATATATATCTCTTCCCAGTAATTTTAATAGGGGTGAAGCAATTGTCAATTGAAAAAAGCCCAATCATATATTCTTTTAAATGTTTTGACAGCTTCAGCTTGAAAATCATTCCCCTTTTCCTGAAAATTTTCCTTTGTCTCTTCTTTACACCTTGCACAAAGACACAGGAAGCCCAGGGTTCTCCTTCTAAGGACTCAAGTGCTGGTGTCCTTTACCCTTTATACAGAGTATATATGTTTAATTCTGTCCTTAAGACAAATTATAAAATTAGGTGATGGAGAGAAGTGACTAATCTCTAAATTTGGTTTAACTCTAACATTTTTTTTAGGTTTACAAGCATGAAACTAATTTACTAACAGAAGTAATGGTTAAAAGAGGATGAAGATCCAATGAAAAGAAGGATCATGTCTTCAGGAAGAGGGGACACTATGACTGAGGGAGAATGGGCCGAAGTCTTGTTGACATGCCTGTGTATTTTCAAACAAAGACAAAAATTACACATTCACTTTTCAACAAACTCTGAGCTTTGTGCCCATTCTCTTTCCCAGATATCTCAAGGTGTTCTTCTGAGAATAACCTTTAACAAAGATTGCTCTTTGCTCAAGTACAGATTAAACGGAAACTCCTAATGAGGGGTTTCATTTGGCCTGCTTTGGTCCACTTTCTTAGCCATCTACTTTAATTTCTGAATCACATGGGCAAATGCTTCCAACAATAACTTGACAAATCTCTTACCTTTGCCTGCTTGTAACCTGACATCTGCTCTTTCAGCAATAGCCAGAGCCATTCCTCTTTTCCTGGAATGGTTTTCCCTGTCCTTTCTGCCAAACTTCATAGCTCTTGTCCACATTACTAGAGTACCTTCTTTTCTGTAAGTGCCATCTTACTAACACCCTGCCACCCCATGAAGTCATAGAATAAGAAAGAGGGAGACCTGGAGACTACCTATCAAGCCCTCATTGTACAGATGAGGAAACTGAGGTGTTTCTGCACTGGCCCAAGAACATCTGGTGTCCAGGGACTAGAAGCTTTCCAGTGTACCACACGGCTTTCATATTCCACACTAGCAATTTCTAGAAAATTAAAACTAATTTTAAAGGTGCCATTGAAAGTTGCTGTTTAAGGAAACCTACTAAATATTTCCATGAATTTCAAAAATATTTTACCTGGGAAAAAGAGTTGCTTAAAATAAAGTATGTGTAACAAAACTGTCCTTCTGCAGGAGCTAGTTAGTAAGTGTGTAGTTAAGTAGTTCCTCGAATACTTGAGGCTGCTTCTGGGAAGTTGGCCAGTGGGGTTCAGATAATTATGCCACCTGAGTTTCTAGTGATTACATTTATGACTTGATTATAAGGTTCTTAAGGACACAGAGGGAGGGTCTTGCCTCATTTGAGATTTCCCTAGACCCAGAATGATGCTGAAACTGTTTTTACTGTCCTTCCTAAATAAAGATGCTCTGTTTTGCCCATGTGTTACCACAAGACACGCTGTCTCAGAGTAAAGAGGTTGAGGATCCCAACATTCTAGTAAGAAAGCTTAGAAAGGAGGCTGTTGGCAGTGTCTCCCAGAATTTTGCAACCCTGGCTGCGGGTGGGTTAAGGGTGAGGAGACAGAAGTGAGTCACCAGAAAACAAAAACGCAAGTCCCCAAAGGCAGTTATGCTGGCAAAAACTGGACAAGGAAGGCCTGCTTCATAAATCTGGCGATCAACCTGTGTCCCAAGTAAAGAATCCTTAGGTGTGAGCAAATGCAGGCCTTCCCGGGCTTCCATTCCGTTCGCCAATTCTGCACCCTCCTCTGAGCCTACATTCTAGGCACCAGACTTTCACGCAGCCATCTCTGCTCAGTTGCGGGAAGTAAATCTCAGGGTGGGAATGCAGACTTCGCTAACTCATAAAAGAACAAGACTCACCTTTCTTCCCATTCCTCAGCGGCTCCAACCCGGTTCTGCAAACGCCCCCCCGAGGAGCCCCACACTGCCTCTGCTAAGAAGGGGCCCAAACGCTCTTGGTAAAACTACTGACGAGGAGGAGGAGGAGAGAGAGCAGGACGTGAACCCACCTCGGCCAGGGAACAGGGCTGCAGAAACGCGCAGGACGGTGGAAAGTTTTTCTCACCGGCTTCTAATCCCCCTTGTATGATGATAGGGAGCTGTGGAAGACGCAAAGACGTCCTTTTAAATCTTGCTTTGGATCCTGGGTGGGGTCGCCGTGCGTGTGTGTACACGAACGGACGGGGGATGCAGCCGGGCGAGGAGGGCGGCGCCGGAGCCTCTGTGCGGTTGGGACCGCGCCCTGTTTCTCCCGGGAGGCGCCTCCCGCCTGGACCTGCCTCTCTGGAGTGGGCGCCGCGGGCGGGCCCTGTCTGGGAAAGGAGAGGGCCTGCAGATCCGAGCCCCCACGCGCAGCGGCCGCGAGGACACAGCCTCCGGGGACAGCGGGCCTTGGGACACCAGCCCCTGCTCCCGGGAGCGAGGCGGTCCCTCCGAGGTGTCCGCTGGCGGAGAGTCCCGGCAGTTTCTCCCCGCAGAGCTCATCAGCCCCCTCTGGCACGCGTTGGTTCAGCGCACCTCTCTTGTGCAGAACAGTCGGAAAGCGAGAAAGTTTGTACAGAATTGAACTTTTGCATAGTTTCGAAGGAAGGAGGGGGAAAAAAAAAAAATCGAAAACCAGGGCTCGTCCGGGATTTGAACCCGGGACCTCTCGCACCCAAAGCGAGAATCATACCCCTAGACCAACGAGCCACAGCCACAAAAGCGTGCCTGTGTTTCCTCTGAACAGTACTTTCCAGTGTGCAGTTGGCCGCCAGGCTGCCCGGGAGCTCTGTTCCACATTGTGACATTTACTTCTTGCCTTGCTTTGCTTTCTCCCATCTTCATGAGGTCTCACTTTTGAAACCTGACACGGGTCCTAGCCTCGCTTATTCTCCCCGATCCACATCCTGGACCCCTCCAGAGGCCGGATGGGGTGAGGAGGGGCAGTTTCCAGACAGCAGGCCGCGTGGGTGAGCTCCACCGAGCACCTCTGGACGGCTCTGGGCGCGAGCTCGAGCCTAGCGGGGGCCTGGCGGGGGCCCGGTAGGAAGGCGGCGGAAGTGCGAGGACCCGAGCGGACCTCGCTTGCGAGGCTGGAGGGTCCTGAGCCCCAGGCTGGACGCGCGGGAAGCGTGTCAGGCGGCTACTACCTGGCGCGAGCCTAACATTCTAGGGGCGGGAAAGGGTGGGCATCAAAATGCCGAGAGCCGGAATCGGTGGGAGGTGCGCCAGTCTGGCGTGTGTTCGGATTGTCCAGGCCCCCGAAGGAGAATCAAGTGTTCCATCTCCCCACCTTTGTTTCACTTGTTTCTTCGGTCTGGAATTCTTTCTCCCAGTCTTACCCCAACTCGCGTCAAATCCTGTTACCCTTTCCTGTTCTGTCTCAAAATCTTTTTTGTAGAACTATAGATAATTGCAAAAAGATAAATAAACTAAAACTGCCGTGTAATGGATGTGTGTACGGAGGGGGGCGGACACTCGGGACGAGAGCCCCAGTTTCGGCGATTTCTTCCGCAAACTGGAGCCCCCGGGCCGCATGGCGCAGACATGCGCACACAGCGTTTATGCATCGGGTTCTGTATCAACGAGAGGTTTCGGGTTTCCGAACCGTGGACTTCAGGCAGCAATCGAGGATCAACTAGAAGCCAAAAGAAACATCTGAGGGAAGGTTAACTTAGAATTCTTCCAATTGGCTAACAGAGTTGGCCCTCCTCGCAATATAAGAAACTGCCCAACGGGATCCATTTGTTCACATGTGCTTGGCGGGCTCAAACGTTTTCTTTGGCACAGGAATGAGGCTGGAGAAGTCGACTCTAGAAGACAAAGAGCCCCGGAGGAAACAAGAGGGCAACGGCTCCCTGGATGACTGCAAACCCCAAAACTGCAGCTCCTCCTTCGAGCCGGAATCGAACCAGCGACCTAAGGATGACTATACGGGAAGCGCACTACAGTCCTCCGCTCTACCAGCTGAGCTATCGAAGGGGGCACGGGAAGCACCTCTCTAGAGTCACCCATTCAGGACATCTACAAATAGAGGCGTGTGAGAAACGATCTTCTGCCGGCGGGTGGACATCGCAGAGTCACAAAGCCAGCTTGTGAGAAAGTCCCGCCCGCAGTTCTGGGGACAACCCTTCCAGAGCTGGATTCCCCTACTCCACCGAGGGGTGGGGGGCCAATCCGTGGGCTCCTCACAGGCACCCCGAGACCCCGTGCATCACGAGGCCGCCCGGGGCGAGGGCACTGCTCGTCCGGGGGGCCGTTGGCTTCAGGAGCGCGCGGCCCGGGCGGGACCTCCCAACGTGATACGTGTGGAGTGGGAGCCGCCACCCCGGCCTCGAAGAGCTAGGGAGTGCGGCGGTGGGACACGGTTCCGCTCGCGCAGCCCCGCGCCAGGCAGAGAGGGCGGGCCTCCCGGCTCTGGCTCGCGCCTCTTCGCGTTTCCTCACTTCCTGTGCTCGCCTGGGAATTCAGGCTCGTTTGCACAGGCAAACCGCAACTCTTCCGTTTGTACGTCCACAGACTCGGGGAGGGAGAGGATGTGGAATATAGCACACATGGGTAACCCCAATGTTTCTGCGAGAAAGGACTTCTGGAGAAAATATCTTAAGGTTTTTCAAAGGGGAAGCCGCAATTCTTCTGAGTCAATAACAAACTTAGTGACCCAAGTCTCGACTTCCGTCTTCCCGCTGGGATGATAGTGAAGTGTTCGAAAACCGGCTGAAACAGGAAACCTTGCGGGACAGCCTACTCTCTCCCGAGGGCCTCCTCCCCTTTGGGGAGTGGAGCTTGTTCTGGGCTCCAAGCCTGTGCGGAGCGAGGCACTGGGCTCGACTCCATGGTCTTCCCCCACCGCCCTCGGCCCGGCTCGGGCTCCGGCGGCCCTGGGGAAGGGCTCTCGCGGCGGGTCGGCACAACCCGGGCGTCCGCGGAGGCAGGCGGCGTTTCCCGCACTTTGTAATGGACTCCGCCACAATCCAGGCAGCAGAGCCGCACTTGCGCAGTAGCGCGTGAGAGGAAGCGGATCCGCTCAGCGTGGTTTACTCGGGTAGTCGGGACTGCGGCGAGACGATACGTGAACCGAATTTCCGCGGGGGTTAAGGTTACTGGAAGGGGGGTTGTCCAGTAAGGATTTAAAACGATAAGAAATAGGTGGAAGGCCCCAGCGAGATTTGAACTCGCGACCCCTGGTTTACAAGACCAGTGCTCTAACCCCTGAGCTATAGGGCCTCGCGGACGAGCGTCTTGCTTCTTTCTTTGAAAAGGAAAGTTTTTATGATGGGTCTCTGTTAGAGGAATTAAGTGTAAGCAGCAGACAAAACGCGAACTTCTTTTCAATCTATTTACTGTTGGAATTTGGTCTGCAGGCTCTTGCTAGGGACAACGCAATATGAGGGCCAGTGATAACAGCCACCACTATTTTAAGATTGCAGGACTCTGCCTAACCCAACACATTATAACACAGAGTCCACCTCACCCCTCCCTCCGCCCCCGGCCGCAGTCTAAAAATGAAGAGGAGAGACGCGGCGTAGAGGAAGTTGACTACCACGGGTCTCTCCGCTGAAACTGAGCCTTTCCACTGATTTTCTCCTTGACTCAGGATAGCCACCGACTTTCAACTTCCTTCAAGTTCCTTATGTGTAGGGACCTTTCTTACAGCTCGAGTCTCTGCGCCAGAGCAAGCATTTGTTAATTCGTTATTTAATTCATTCCTTCATGCAGCAAACACTGAACTCCCAATTCTGTGCTGGGCTGTGCACTAGGAACAAGGCATCGGATACGGTCTTTAACTTGAAGTCCCTGTCATAGTCTTGTGGACTAAGAGAACTTTAGTTTTTATGAAAGAGAACAGTGAAAAGTAGCTGTGCCTGCTGTGAGCGGCTGGTGGACAGTGCCAAGCTTCGCAGATTTGCGGTGTGAGCCTTCACAGAGGCAGTCCTTCAGGTGGGGGTGGGGTTTGAGCTGCACTTGAGAGGTTAAGACACAAGTTTGGGGGCCGAGTGATCTCTGGTAGAAGAAAATGTATGAGCAGAGTCTGAAAGAAAAACCGAGGCTTAAGGAGCGGAGGCAGAACACCGGCTGGGGCAGATATCTGCCCTCCTGGAAATAAGGGAAGGTAAGAAGTCAGGTTAATAGGGGACTGAGAGATTTCTGGAATGAAGTTACACCCTTAAAAAAAATTGCAACTGGACATTGAACACGGCATCAGAACTCTATGTACTCTATGTTGGCTAATTGAATTTAAATTTAAAAAAAATTGAAAATGGAAACTCACCAGGCATGGATATGCAGAATGAATTGAAGGGAAGAGAAACCAGAGTCAGAGGTACATCAGAGATTAGCCATGGTGCAGACGCTCAAATAAAGCTGCAAGAGGGTCAAGTTATGGACCTGGAAAGGAAGGAAGGAATGAGGGAACTAGAGGGAAGGCAGATTTGGCTGAAGTTAGATATGAATAAAGAGTAAGTAAGAGATAAAAAAGATGAAAGAGTCAGGGAGGACTCTCAAATATTATGCCTTGAAAAAGCAAGATGATGTTTGCAGGAAAAAAAAGAAAGTCTAAAGGAGAGATGAGTACCTGGAAAGGGCAGAAGATGAAGTGCAAGGATTTAGGTAGGCTGGGTTTGAAGTGAGATTGGGGGAGTTTATGGGAATTGTACAATAGCTAGAATACTCTTGTGTCTGGAAGTCCATAAGATTGGTAAATCATGGGTAGATCAAATTACATAAATTATCCATTGAGTTAGAGCCTCTAAGAGTTAGGGGCTCTTGAAGGAAGAGAGTACAAAAGGAAAATTGCTGAGGCCTGAACGTGAGTTGAATAACTCTGTTGCGGGCATTTGTCCTATGAGTGGATGTCCAATATTTTTTGAATATTGTCCTTACATTTGGTAATTTCACATATTATAAGTAAGTCTGTCCTAGAAAATTTGCTTTCCCAGCTAGCAGCTGGGAGTGGGCATGTGACCTAGGTTCCACCAGTTAGAGTCATCCAGGGAAGATTTCAATTTAGATGTATAAAACAGGAGTGAATGATACCATAGGGAAATCCCATATTTTTTCAGTGGTGAGATATGGGATTTCTTAAGTCCGTAGATCATTATCTTTCGTCAGGTCTGGAAAATTCTTGGTCAGCTTTTCAAGTGTTGTTTTGCTTTATTTTTCTTTTCTCCATTTATGAAACTGGAGTTAAACCCTCATACCTTGCCCTTCATTTCTTTTACCTTCTCTTCCATATTTTCTTTTTGTCTCTCCATGCTGCATTCTGAATAACATATTCTTAATCCAGTAATGCTTGCTACAGGTATGTTTAATCAGCTGTTAAATCCACCCACTGAGTCAATGTAATTATAAACTGTAATTTTCAATTCTAGAAGTTCTGATTCTTTTTCAAAACTATGAAGCCAACATTTTTTTCCAGTTTTATTGAGATATAATTGACATACATCCCTATATAAGTTTAAGGTGCACAGCCTAGGGGCGCCTGGATGGCTCAGTCAGTTAAGCATCTGCGTTTGGCTCAGGTCATGATCCCAGGGTCCTGGGATCCAGCCCCACATGGGGCTCTTTGCTCGGCAGGGAGCCTGCTTCTCCCTCTGCCTGTTGCTCCCCCTGCTTGTGTTCCCTCTCTCTCTTTGTCAAATGAATAAATAAAATCTTTAAAAAATTAAAAAAATAAGGTGTACAGCCTAATGGTTTGACTTCCATATATTGTGAAATGATCACTGCTATAAGCTTATTTAGAATCCATTATCTCATATAGATATAATAAAAAGAGAAATCAAAAAAACAAAAGAAAAAAGTTTTCCCTTGTGATGAGAACTCTTAGGATTTAATCTTTGAACAATTTTCATGTATATCATGCAGCAATGTTAACTGTAGTCATCATGCTGTCCATTACATGTACTTAAGTTATTTATCTTGTAACAAGTACTTTGTACCTTTTGACAACCTCTCTCCTATACCCTTTCCCCAACCCCTGCCTCTGGTAATCACAAATCTGATCTGTTTTTCTATGATTTTGTTTTTTGTTTTTGTTTTTAGATTCCACATATACGTGAGATTATCCAGTATTTGTCTTTCTCTCTCTGACTTATTCCACTTAGCATAATGCCCTCAAGTTCCATCCATGTTGTCCCAAATGGCAAGATTTCTTCATTTTTATGGATAAATAATATTCCATTATATATATATCACAACTTCTTTATCCATTCATTCGTCAGTGGACACTTAGGCTGTTTTCATATCTTGGCTATTGTAAATAATGCTGCCACGAACATGCAGATGCAGGTATCTTTTTTAAGTTAGTGTTTTTGTTTCCTTTGGATGTATTCCCAGAAGTGGAATTGCTGGATCTTATGATAGTTCTGGTTTTGCTTTTTGTTTTGTTTTTGTTTTGAGGATTCTCCATACTGTTTGCTATAACAGCTGTACTAGTTTATAATCCTACCAACAGTTAAGTCAAATTGTTGAATTTCCTATTCCTTGCAGATATTCACCAGCTTGTCTTCTATTTCTTCAAACACATTAATTATATTCATTTTAATATGTATAACTGATAATCCCAATATTATTCTATCTATTGTTCTAGTTGATTCTTACTCATGTTACTTTGTCTCCTTGTATAATTGGTCATCTTTGTGTGCACTGCTCAATGTCTTGGGAAAATTATATGCAGTGAATTTTTGAGGCAAAGATGAAGGTGACTTCCTGAAAAAAAATATATATTATAATACATACATATATATATGTATATCTTTTGTTTCTCCCAGGCATCTAGAGCACTATCAACCCAAAAGGATCCTTAAAAAAGTTATTGGCCGGACATTTCTGAGCCTTCAAGATGACATTAAACCCAAACTGCAAATCAGGGAGAATGGAGACCTGTGGTCACAGCTTCTCAGGAAAAGTTGAAAGCTCATTCTTTCCAGTTTTCCTTGCTAAGCTCAGCTGATTTCTGCTGAGCTCCAAAACAGTTATTGGCAGTGGGAAGATAGAGGTAGGTTTACTTCTTGTTCATCCTTGCCTTATGGGAATAGCTCTTTAATATTAATGTTAAATTAATATTAGACTTAATATTTGGGGAGAGTGTCTTACTTGATTTTCCATTTTGGGTAGGTGCTGGATCTTGACATCTGTTCCTCTTGTTTCTCCCATCCAAAGAGTCCGCCAAAACTATAGCCCAATTTTGCAGTAATTAGCAAATGTCTTCAGAGCTACAAAGGTCAGTGCTTCCCTTACCTCTCAGATTCCATCTTTTGCTTAGATTCTGGCCTAGTAGTTGCTTGCTACCATTTTAGTACTTTGATGCTTTTAAGATTTGGTAAAATCTTATCCAGTATTTTTATCATTTTTCTTCAAGGAGTTTGGTCCAAATTAATTAGCCCACAATTACTAGAAAGGAAATTAGAGTTGTAAGAGTTGTAACATCAATCATATTCCACCACATGAACTGAGAAGCAGAGAAAACATTACCATAGAAAGAGCACAAGGGAGAGCATGCCAAAGCACAAGGAGGGGTGATATCAAGAAAGGAAGCCTGGACACCTTCTAAGTCCCTAGCTATGGCCCACTCCAGAAGCCTCAGTGTGTTCCACTTTTGGAATCTATGAGATTTTCCTGGATTATCACAGAAATCCTCCTTTTTTATTTTAGCAAAAATTGTTTTCAATTTGAAGACTCTCAACTACACTAAAGTACTCTCAGTATGTGTCTCTCTACCTTACTGCTTTTAACTTCTAATATTTAGATCAACATTTACCAAATGACTGCTGTAAATTGCCAACAGATCTTTGTTCCAGTCCACTTATAATTCCCCAAATAGAACTCACACCTTTTTCAGTTGTGACCATTTGCTTCATCAACTAGAATGATTTCTCATTTCACCATACCTGTCAAACACTACTTATCCTGGAAAACCCATCTCGATGTTCTTATAAAATTCACAATGCCTTTGCTGTTTACGGAGTAGATTTCATCTCTTCTCTCCTCTGAAACCCATGATACTTTTTTTTTTAATCCTTACCATTCCTTCCTCTTCACTCCCACTCTCAAGATACCGAATAAGACAGATATAATGGAGGTGACCCATGGCACCTAGAAGTAAGCATCCAGATTGACATTACCCCTTCAACATATATTCAGTTGTTTATGAAATTGTCAAATTTTTCTGTTCTCCTTCCCATATTTCTTCATCTTATATGAAAGATTGTCAAAAGATAGCACACATTTTAATTTTATTTTTTAATTTTCCAGAGCTACTTCTAAATTGTGGTTTCCTATCTATTCCTTTGCCCATCTTTTTTTTTTTTTAAGATTTTATTTTTTTTTATTTTTTTTGTTTGTTTTGTTTTTTGTTTTTTTTAATTTTTTTATTCTTATGTTAATCCCCTTACATTACAACATTAGTTTTAGATGAAGTGTTCCATGATTCATTGTTTGTGCACAACACCCAGTGCTCCATGCAGAATGTGCCCTCCTAAATACCCACCACCAGGCTAACCCATCCTCCCACCCCCCTCCCCTCTAGAACCCTGTTTGTTTTTCAGAGTCCATCGTCTCTCATGGTTCGTCTACCCCTCCGATTTCCCCCGCTTCATTCTTCCCCTCCCGCTACCTTCTTCTTCTTCTTCTTAAGATTTTATTTTTAAGTAATCTCTACACCAGAGATGTGGGGCTTGAACTCCCAACCCTGAGATCAAGAGTCACATGTTCCACCAACCTAGCCAGCCAGGCACCCCACCTATGTCCATCTTTTTGAAAATGCTACAAAAGACACAAAGAAAGAACAAATGAGAAGGCAAAGAAAAAGGGAAGGAGATTCTAGTGCACTTAGCTATAGACTACTAAGTTCATTTTGTTTTAAGAATCACATGCATTAGTTTATTCCTCAGCTCCTTGAGGGGAAAGTTGTATGATTCATACTTCTGAGTCTCCATACCTAACAAAGTGATCAGCACATATCAGGGCATTAATAAGTATTTGAAATGGAGAGCAAACAAATGCAGAGGCATGTGTAGAGAAAAAAAGGAGATTTCAACCACAGAAATCTGGAATACCATGGAATCTTTTATTTTCCTCTTCCTGGAATTCTTGGTAAACAAGCACTAAAAATCTTCAAGGGCCTTCCAGCTCTCATCCAGTGTAAGTGTAAATTCTAGGAAACCAATCTGAATTCAGGTGTCAGTTCTCATATGTATGTGGTCACTAAATGGTGTGCCAGATACTAGCACACAGAGTATCTATACAGAAAAGGGGAGGAGTTACCTAAACATAAACATAAGGTTACCTATTGAGAGTGAGAATCTCTAAGGCAATGTCCTCAGCCAAACACTAGGTAGAATCAGTTTAACATGGCATGTGCATTCAGCCCTGCTAGGGCAGGTTTCCTCTGAAAACTTTCTAACCTCCTTTCTCCAGCCAGTGCATGGTTTCAGACTCCCAAGGAAACACACTTTCCACTAAAAGAAGTCTCATTCTGTCCTGCTAAGTGGATGACCAGTGCCACTCATCTTTTGGCTTTTCTTTAGACTGAGCGGCACTGGGTGTGATCTGAGCTGCATCTGGATGCTCTCGGGTCTTGGCAAGTAGGACAGGCTACGGGGATGCTAAAAGGAGGTTTCTTGGACTCACAGCTTCTATAAGACTCTGCTTTTCTTAGGCCGGGATGGAATGGCCTTCAATCCCAAACAGGGTGAGCTTAATTGCAGGATTTGAGCAAGAGATTTCATGTTTTTAACAGAGTGTGAGGAAACTAAGACTGGGTAATAAGGGGATCAGAGTAATTAAAGTGTATAAAGGACATCACAAGACTTACCAGAAACTGCCTGGGATGGGTCTCAATGAAAATGCATGTCCTTCAAAGGATGTGGCTGTTTTAGGCCTTTGGCTCATGATAGGATTCTCATTACACGTGATTCTCACTTTGGGCACCAGAGGGCCAGGGTTCAAACCTGTAAGATCCAACCTTGTGACACTAAAAACAATAGTGACTCCCCAAGACTTCATTTCTGCATTTCATTAGTGCCCCCTGCCCCCCTTTTGGACCCAACAAACTTGTAGGACTGTTCTGTCCCATCTATTAAGAGACTCAAACCTGGCAGTATCCTAAACACAAAGTGGGGAAATGTGGCATAGATCCATAGACAGCTCAGCCAGAGGAGGGGCACAGTAGTGCTTCTTGTATAGCTATCCTTGAGCCACTGGTTCCATCAATAGGCTGAGGAAGGGTTTCAGCTGACTCTCTACAAAATTGATGGCTTGTGTTCTAAAGGAAACCTTTTAAGGATTGAAAAGTCAAGCCCTACCCTATAAACCCTTGCACAGTGCCCAGGAATTCTTGTGACTTATTCTGCCTTCCATAGCTCCTTTAAATGTCACCTGAAGATTACTCTGGTCTCTGTAAAAGCTTTCTCTGGCCACCTCTGTTCAGACTTCCCACTGTTGTCCTTTTGACTTTGATATCTTCCTCCTTACACAGCTCACGACTGTCCACCTTTCTTTCTATCAGGATGATTTTGTAAGCACTGCTCTCAGGCATATCCCAGGTGAACCACCAGGAATGCAGAGGACTGATTGGCTGGCTGGCTGGCTAGCACATTAGAGGAAGAATGTTTAATGGAACTGAAGATCTTAGATATGCCAAAGAGAAAACTTGAGGGACATCATCACCATGCTCAAATACTTGATATACTGCCATGAGGAAAGAGGAAATAGAAGTAGTCTTTGTGATAAAAGAGAACCAACTCTTAAGTTACAGGAAAATTGTTATTTATAGATATAGATACACATATACTGAGGTAAAGATGTGAAAGACTTATACACTGAAAATTATAAAACATTAATGAAGGAAACTAAAGAAGACACAGATAAATAGACATCTGGTGTCCATGGATTGGAAGAATTAAAATTGTTAAAATATCCAAACTACCCAAAGTGATCTACAGATTCAAGGCAATCCCTATCAAAATCCCAATGTCATTCTTTACAGAGATAGAAATGAACAATCCTAAAATTCACATGAAACCACAAGAGTCCCTAATGTAAACTATGGTTTTGTGTAAGAATGATGTGTCAATGTTGGTTCATCTCTTGTAACAAATACACCACTCTGGTGTGGGATGTTAATAGCGGAGGAAGCTGTGCATGTGTGGGGGCAGGAGGTATACAGGAATTCTTTGTACTTTCTACTCAGTTTTGCTATGAACCTGAAACTGCCCTAACAAATAAATTCCATTAAAAAACCCCACAATATTCCTGAATTTCTCTGTATCTAATAACACAGGTTGTTGTAAGATATAAAGATAAAAAGACATGTTTTATAAGATAAAAACAAAATATAAGAAGCAAATATAAAAAGCATTGTAAGAATAAGATATATAAGAAACAGAAGTTGACAGAACTAAGAGGAGAAATAGAAAAATACACAATCATCACTGGATATTTATTTGTATTTTTTTCACAGTCATCATTGGGTATTTTAATAATCCTCTCTCAGTAGGTGTTAAACAAGTAGACCAAAAAATCAGTAAGGACCTAAAAGATTTAATCAACACAGTAAGTAACCAATACGTGATTGTGAGAAAAAAACTGGATAGATTCCTAAAAATATTTTCCATAAATTTTACTATGCATCTTTTGGTAGCTCAGTTGATAGAGTGGAGGACAATAGGATGTACATCCTGGTTGACACCCTTAGGTCTCTATCCAAGGATCAAAGGAGAGTGCAAGTACAGCATACTACTGTCAAGGATGTGGACTCCACCTTGTCTAAGCCCATACAGTGGATATGATTAAAAATATATATATACTTGGACTTAGAAAATCAAGTGAAACAGATTGTAAATATAAACTGTATTTATAATTTGTTTGTTTTCTTTGAATACTGAGCACAGTTGTAGGATCTCTGCCCCAATAGTCATACAGAGGTCTGTGTTAAGTCTTTGAAATTGGGAGACAAAATATTCTACTCTTGAAAGTCAAACAAGAAAGAAACCACATAGTGATGGATGAGATTCTGTATTCTTGGGCTGAGATCTTGCAATTTTCATTGTTCTGGGACCTCAGGCTTCCCAGGCTTCAAGTCTCTGAATTTCTTTCACAGATGAGAAAGATTCTTAGCAGCAAGTTTCCTGGGGGGGGGCCTCAGGCGATTATTTTGGACATGTACAGAGCTTTCCAAATGGTCCAGGAGAGGGTAAGGCTGCAAGCATTTCTCCTAGTTTCTCCTGCACACTTGCGTCATTATGTCATGCCCAGCAGGACAAATAAACATGGCCAGAGACCTCAGAAGATAGCGCCACTTGAATCCATTTTGTGTGGCTCATTTGAGACCTCTAGTATCTCTAGAGGTGGGCATCCATAGGTCAAAGTTCTCTTGGCATCCCAAGAATGGTAAACTGGCCACTACCATTCTTCAGTATTGGGAGAATGTCCTATTTTGCCAGGCTTTTCTCCCTCACTTATAAACAAGACTTCTCATTTATTCCCACTGCTGTCACATCGAGCACACATCTTCCCTAGGCACTGCTCCCAAGAGGTCTGCAGATCTTTTGACTTCCTCAATTCTTTCTCCTCACTTCTATCAGAAGTCTAAAATACAAAAATGATCTTTATGGCAGTGATTCTCGAAGCATGGTCCCTGGTTCAGTAACATCAGCATCACCTAACAACCTATTAGAAATGCAAGTTCTCAGGCCCCTGGTTTACTAAATCAGAGATTCCAGAGGTTGAGTCCAGCAACATCTTTAACAAGCCCTCAGGTGATTGGGGTGCACACTAAAGTTTGAGAACCACTGCTCTATGCTTTAAACCCTGCCCACCTCTCTTTAGTTATTTGTCTCCACACCAGTAGGGAACCTCGGTCCCAATATGCCTACACCTATACCCTTCAAAATGCATCGCAGTTCTTTTTCTGAGAGTCCACAGAACATCTCAGAGTTAGCACTGCTCTCCCATCCCTCTCCCTTCACTTTTATGTTGAAATTTATGGGGTTTGAGAAAGAGATCTCTGTCTCTATGCCCCAAATTCTCCTTTTTTAAGGACACAAGTCATATTAGATTAGAGCCCACACTAAAGACCTCATTTGAACTTGGTTACCTCTGTAAAGACCCTATTTGCAAATAAGTTCACATTTTGAGGTATTAGGACTTCTGTATATTTGAGGAGGGAGGGAGGGACACAGGAAGATCTGGGGGAAAATCCCTTTCATGTGTCCTGAGAACCTCCCAACACCATCATGGGATTATTTTTCCCTTCTCTTGGGAAGCATAATTGATTAAGATAGACAATGACTATTGTCTATTTTTAAGAAAGTAAGCCAGGTCTGGGTGCTTCTTCTCTGCCCGAGACTGGATATTTGTAAGAGAGAGGGAAATATAAAGCATAAACATATACAACCTCCCTGTTTAAAGCTCTTTGTGTAAATTTGTCCCCAAATATCTTTAATTTTATCAAATAAATAATTTTATCCAAATGTGATTGGATGTCATCAGGGAGCCACAATTTCTGCCTTCAGATTGGCTGAAACATCCTCCAACCACATCCCCCAGCCTTTGGCTGAGAAAGGCACCTGTTTTTCTCTGAAGTCTAGGCAGTAACTGTGAATTAATTTCTCTGCTACTGTCTCACACTAGCAAAAGAGACACATCAGCATATTGGCGTTCTGTAATCTCCACTTGGCTGCAATCAAAAAGAGCAAGAATTCTTTTCATACAAGGTGCATGGAAATCCCAAGTTTGGTGGGCCCTAAGACAGAAACGCTAAAGTATGGAGAACTGAGGTGTGGCTACTCTCCCCTGTATCAAGAGGAGAGGAGGTGAGAATCTATTTTTCTCCTCCATTCTGGCCTTGTTCGTATGCTCCTCACCCGGGGCCTGCAGGCTTGGGCTTCTGGGGAGGGTGAGGAGCTAGCGCACGCTGAGTTCTCAGGAATCCTGTGTGCTAGGAGCCCCAGTGTGGGCTCAGAATCTGGGCTCTGTCCCTAGGTAAGGGTGTCTCCAGCCAACTCCTTCCCCAGTCGCCAGTAATAACAGCCGCCACGGGGCTACAGCTGCGCAGGGGAAAGGGGACCTCTCTGGGAAACGAAGAGTTATAGGTTCTAAAGAAAGGTACTGAAAAGCTTCCCAGCCGCAGGAATCCACCCACCCTGAGACAGGCTTCTTCTCTTCCGGCAAGCAGAATTGGGGGAGGAAGCCTCTGTAGACTCTGCTCCGCCAAGACTAGCGAGCGGGCATAGACTGGCACCGCCTATCTGCAGGTGGGTCTCAAGGAGCAAAAGGGGACTAGGAGTCAAGCTTTTTTCTCGGTCCTTTTAACTCACGTCCTACGCTTCCTGGAGGCTCCAGGACTTCTTCTCTGGCTTCAGAACTGAAAAGCATCAAACTCAAAATTGAGCAGACTGCAGCTTTGGTCTTCTTTACACCACCAGCACTCCCCCCCCCCCACCCCAAAGCGATCTGGAGTCCAAAGGAATTCATTCCTCCATTCAATAAATACTTTTTGAGCGCTTACTGGGCGCCAGGAGGAAGCTGACGCGACCCCCTGTCTTCGGAGTGCTCCTACGTTCTAGATCCCAAGAGCTTCGCTTCCGGAGCGGATAGTTTGTTTTTAAAGATCTTTCCCTTCAGCTTCTGGAGTGAGAAGAGCTGTTCCGGCTGGGCGGATGCAGGTTGGAGACCCGGGGTGGGGGGTGGGAGGGGGAGGAAGAATTTCTTCCTTAGGGTCCTTTGGCAATATCTACAGTCTTGGTCTCAGTTGGAGGTTCAGAAAACAACGCTGAAAAAAAAAGAGCAGAAAGATTTAACTAGGAAGTGTAGACAAAACTCCCCTGCGGGTTTGGTAGCGTGGCCGAGCGGTCTAAGGCGCTGGATTTAGGCTCCAGTCTCTTCGGGGACGTGGGTTCGAATCCCACCGCTGCCAGGGTTTTGTTTCTATTCATAAGTAGTCACAGCCTTCATCTTCACTTCAAATAAAAGTGTAGGTTCCTGCGGGTTTTGACCAAATCTCAAAATCCAATTATCTGAATTTTCTGAGTACGCGGCTCTAGACAGACGGAATGTGACTAGTGAATGAATGACTCAGTTTACCGACAGGCCCCTCGTAAGTCAAGCAGATCCGTAAAAGACACACTCCTCCGGATCCTCGATCCCCCTTCTGTTCGGAAGGGAGAGAATAAGGCCTTGCTTGCCAAAGGGATGGCATTTAACCTGGGGCACTCTAAAGAGGAGAGAGAGTTTTGGAATCTTGACATAACTTTGAAAGTGCAGTAAACGGTAAGGGTGTGCATAGAAGGGAGCAGGGAGTGAAGTGAGCCTTTGTCTCATCATTTGCTCCTAAGAGTTAACTTGAAAAAATTTGGCAGTCCCACTCAGAGCTGAAGTAAAAAATTCAGTTGCACACAGCGCCCAAAGTGTCCCTGTGGTCCCTGGTGCTGCCTCTCGGACCCCTAATGAGTCACCTATAGGGTGTTCTGTCTTATTTCTCCTTCCACTTGCCTCTGGGGACCGCACTACTACGCCACCCCCACCCCCCCTTTCTGTCTCTCCTTCCAGGTCCACCAACAGGACAGCAAGGATGTGTTAATCAGGGAGCTAATCATTGAGGGAGGTGGCTGCTCACCAGCTCAGGGAAGTGATTCAACAACCAGGCTTAGCCAGGCAAGGAAGACCACCCTGACTCCCACCTAGCTCAAAAAGAGTCCTAGGATGGGTTTGAAGTCAGAATTAGGGCTCTTTAAGAAACATTCTCACTTTCTGGCCTTTGAGGGCAATGCCTTTCCTGCCCCATGTATGTGTACAGTCTTTGGTACCCAAAGGGTGCGTTGGACATGATTATGATACATATATACAGATTTGAATACATACTGCATACAGATTTGAATCCAGGCACTGTCCCCTCCTCAAGACTTCAAGAAGGAGTTACGGGCTCATTCTAGTAAATGGTGTTGGAACCTGACTGGCCTGTGCCCTAAAGGAGGCAAGAGTTAAAGATTGTCCATGTGGCTTCTTACTCTAGTCAACCTCAATAATAGTGACATTTTGGACTGGATAAATCTTTACTGTGGGGGTTGGGGATCGTGTGTATTGTAGGATATTTAGTAGCATCATTGGTCTTTACCCACAGGATACCAGTAACATTGTCCCAGTTATGACAATTAAAAATGTTTCCAGACATTATCAATGTCCTCTCAGAGGCAAAATCATCCTTAAAGACAGAGGGTGCAACTATTATGTCCCACTGTGTGGCTTGTCTTCTCAATACCTCAACAGTGCCTTTTGAAGGGCCAAGTTTTCTAATTTTGATGAAGTACAATTAATCACATTGTTCTTTTATGGATCATGCTTGTGGTGTTGCATCTAAAAAAATCTTTCCCTGATACAAGGTGACAAAGATTTCATTCTAAATATTTTGTGGTTTGGGTTTATGATCCATTTTGAGTTAATTTTTTATGTGGTGTGAAGTAAGGATCAAAATTATTTTTTTAACATTATTTGTTGAAAAGACTACCTTTCTAAAGAGTACATTTATCATGAACACTCAGTGATGTATAGCATTGTTAAATCACTATATTGTACACCTGAAACTAATATAATGCTGTATGTTAACTATACTGGAATTAAAATTAAAAACTTAATAAAAAATAAATTAAAAATGGCTACCTTTCTCTACTGAATTGCCTTTGAAACTTTGTCAGCCATCAATTGATAATATTATGTGTGGTTCTATCTCTGTACTCCTGTTCCATAAATCTATTTTTCATATTTTAATGCCATACTATAGTCTTTTTTTTTTTTAAGATTTTTTTATTTGACAGTGAGAGAGGGAAAACAAGCAGGGGGAGTAGGACAGGGAGAAGCGGGGTTTCCCGACAAGCAGGGAGCCTGACGCGGGGCTTGATCCCAGGACCCTGGGATCATGACCTGAGCCGAAGGCAGACACTTAGTGACTGAGCCACCCAGGTGTCCCACCAATGCTATAGTCTTGATTATAGTAGTTTGTATACATCTTGATGGCAGAGTTACTTTCCTCCAACTTTATTGTTCTTTTAAAAGTTGTTTTGGGCATGCTATGTCTTTGAATTTCCATGTGAATTTTTGGAATCAGCTGGTCAATTTCTAAAACCAAAACAAAACAAAGCCAGGGGTGCCTGGCTGGCTCAGTTGGAAGGCAAGTGACTCTTGATATTGGGGTTGTGAGTTCAAGCCCCACATTAGGTGTAGAGATTACTAAAAATAAATATGCTTTAAAATAAAAAACTTGTCTTAAAAAATAAATAAAAACCAAATCTTACTGTTATTTTGATTAGAATTACACTGAATCTATAAATCAATTTAGGGATAATTTATATCTTAACAATATTGAGTCTTCTCATTCACAAATGTGACATGATTTTCCTTGTATTTAGGTTTTCTTTCATCCATCTCAGCATTTGTGTGTGTGTGTGTGTTTGTGTGTACAAATCTTGGACCTATTTTATCCCTAAGTATTTCATATTTAATGATTCTGTTGTAAATTGAATTGTTTTTTAAATTTTCAATTTCTGATTGTTCATTGCTAGGTACAATTATACATATGTAGATAGAGTATAAACAGTAATATATGCAATTAATTTTAATATTTACCTTGTATCCAACAACTTTGCTAGATTCACTTATTATAGCTTTCTGTAGATTCTGTCGGATTTTTACATAGCCATTCACATTTTCTTGGAATAAAAAATAGATTTACTTGTTTGTTTAAACCTGGATGCCTTCTATTTCAATTTTTTTCCATTATTGATTGGGCAAGAACCCCCACTACAATGTTGAACAAAGTGATGAAAGCAGATGTCTACATTTCCTCCCCATCTTACAGGGAAAACATTCAGTCTTGTATCATTTAAGTGTGAAGTTCTTCATAGTTTCCGTTTATCAGGTTGAGGAAGTTTCCTTCTTTTCCTAATTTGCTGAGAGTTTGTGTCAGGAATGAAAGTGGACTTTGTCAAATGCTTTGTCTGCATTTTTTAGTAAGATCATATGATTTTTCTTTTTAGTCTGTTGAAATAATAAATTACATTGATTGATTTTGAATATTAACCAGCTTTGCTTTTCTGGGATAAATACCACTGGATTCAGATATATTGTTATTTTATATATTGTGGATTCAACTTGTTGAAGTGTTCAACTAGGTGGGGAGGAGACTGGATTTCACCTTTTAGCCCCTGCCTGGTGCACTAACTCCTGAGTTACAGCTTCTTATTGTATTCTTCTAAGAGAGACCTTCATTTGTTGATCCGCAATCAACAAAACTGGCAGAAGGAAGAAGTAACAGATACTTGTCCCTAAAATTGCAACTCACCCTCCCCAGGCAATCACACTCTAAGATAAAGCCCCGGGGCTCCGCCCGCCGCACCCCCTCCCCCCACCAGAGAGGAACAGAATCTGTGAAAATGCAGCCTTCGCGTCTGAGTCTGGAGGCAGCCCCAGCTACAACGCCCCTCTCCACCCCCCACCCCCCCACCTTGGATTTATCCTGCACAATACCCACTATGACCTCTAGTCTCTCCTAACCTAGAAAATCTCTCAAGTGTCGGTGCAGATCCCTCTGAGAGTGGCTCCAGCCTCTCCCCCAAGCTTCCCGGCCTCCGACGGTCTCCGAGATTCCTGGGCTGAAGCTTTGGGAAGAGCGCAGTGACATTGGGAGAGGCTTCTCTGTCCCACCTCTTCTACAAACTGTGTAAAAGGCCATGGAAAAGTGAATACTTTAGAATATATTGATAGTTAGCCTCCGAGGATTAAATGAGCCATTTAAGATCCATGCAATCATGTACTGGAAAGCCCATTCTCAGCTGTCATTTAGAGATGTATTTGCTCCTAGAACTAAGGCGTTCAATCCAGAGCTCACCCCAGGTGTGCGGGAGGAGATGAGGGAGTGAGAAGCCCTCGTTCATCTTGAGATGCATAAAAATACAAGACTGAAGGACAAATAGAGGAAGCTAGAGGGACCAGGGAAGAGCCATTCTTATCCGTGGCTTCTCATTGTAATCTGTGGTCCTTTGCAATCCACGTGCTGTGGTTTGTGGTCTGGTAATGGTAGCCAAGCGGCATTTGGCAACTGCCACCCAGGCATTGAACCCGGGGAGGACCTTTCTTGGCTGTGTCACAGCAGGTGTCCCCAGAAACAGTCGCTGGCTCCAGCCGGTCTGACGTGACCGGCAGGACAAGTGAGATGTCCTTAAAAGGAATAGAACGGCCTGTTGAAATCTCCTGAGGCACTGATTTTCTCTGCTGGCTGCACTTGGGAAACTATAAAATACCGAGGCTTGGATTCCACCCCTGGAGATTACGGTGTCATTGGTCTAGAGCTCAGCCTCCATGTGAGAATTTTTTAAAATTCCACACGTGCTTCTCATGAACAGACAGAGTTAAGAACTACCGCTCTAGGGATATAGTGATTCTTTTGGACATGACGTGCCGGGTCTAAAAACTGGACGGAACCTGAATGCTCTTGAAAAATGGCGTCAGCTAGCAAATAAAGGCGACTTGTAAACAGGGGCAGAATATTCTGTGACTATGAAATCTGCCTGATGAGAGAGGGTAGCTGCAGGGATTGGAAGCCCCAGTCTGGCGTCTGCGCAGCTGGGGGACTTTCTCTGTCACTTCTCACTAAGACGTCTTTCTCGGAAAAATGAGCACGTTGTGTCACTGGGCTTGGAGGAAGTCCTCGAGAGGATGTTCCTTCCGGGGCCCTGGCCATGGCTTTGAGGGGTGCATTGAGACAGGCAGAATTTGTCAGCAGGGAACTTGAGTGCTGCTCTGTTCGCCCCTAACCTCCTGGTGAACTTGGTCTTTGAAGATTTATATCAGAACACTGCCAAATGGCAAGGCTTTCCGGAGTGCTACCTGGCCAGAAAACAGGTGCCCTCTGCACTTGAACGGTTTGATCTGAAAAGCTCAGCCTCCATCCTCGTGTACTCATCCACTCACCCGACACCCAATCCAGCGCTACCCTATCAAGGCATTGGAGTGGTTATTCGTCATCTTTTGACCTCAGTTCCTCAACTGGCAAAAGTTCCGCTTGGCAGCGGTGGGATTCGAACCCACGCCCCCGAAGAGACTGGAGCCTTAATCCAGCGCCTTAGACCGCTCGGCCACGCTACCACGGGTGGAGGGCTACTCTGCCTTTTTTTTTCTGATAGTAACTACCTTTCTTTACATCTCAGCCCTATTGCTTAGATTTGTGTTCTGAAGTCCTAACCTTAAGAGCAAGTGGAGGAAGCGTTTGGAGAGAGCAGGGCTCATCGAGAAAGCTTACTTTTCCCCTATAGGCTGTGGATTGCTCATCCCCCACCCAGGGCTTACAAGGGAAGTATTTTACCGAGTGAATGAAATTTGTAGCACAGTAGAAGGCTGTGGGCCTTTTGCAGGTGCCGATTATGTTTTATTCCTGTTGGCTTCCTCTCAGTCTTGCTACAAATTTCTTAGGAAGATAAAGGAAGATTCAAGCTCATTAAGGCCACAAAATCCTACCCACGAGGGAGCATGACTTATCAATGGAGATTTAGGGCATTTGCAAATGAGTGAACACCTACTTAGAACTGGAATCTGACCAAAAACCTAAAGAGGCCAGTGGAACTCTACAGTCCTTCCTTTTACCAGATGAGATATCAAAGAGTTCATTCACACTTGCAGCTTGCTACATTATTTCTTCAGAGAAGGCGAAGCCTTTATATGGTTTTACACTCTATTCCTAAAACACTTGGAGATGTCTCCTTTCTGCTCTCAGAGAGAGAGCGAGAGAGAGAGAGAGAGCAGATGCTCATTCCTTTCGAATTTGACGGTTTTAGGACTTTAGGGGTCGTCCAGATCTCCATGTTGGCATCTCAGCGTTGCAGTAGCGACCCCCTGAGACTGCTCTTGCTGCTCGAGAAACTTCATTTCAAGGAGGGGGTGAAGAAACGGAGGTAGCCCGTGTCCTTAAAAGAATGATGAAAAGAAACTTCAAGTTTTCTGGGGGCTTCTCGATCTAGGACTTTGAGTATGGAGCCAAGGAGGGGAGCTCCGAGAGGAGGGGAGCCAGGCTGGCGGC
>NW_023270839.1:9405496-9462760 GCF_011800145.1 Mirounga leonina
GGCGTTCCCCGAGGGGCCTCCACCTGAGCCTGAGGTCCAGCGGTTCGCGGCCACCTACGCGGGGCCCACTGGGGTGGGTTCCCCTTTCCTTTCCTCCGCAAGCCCTGCCCCACCCGAACTCACGCATCCCTTTCGCCAACGCCCCCTTCCCCGCCCTCTCTTATCGGATTTCTGGCCCCGCGACGGTCGGCCGTACTCCCCTCCCCACTGAAGAAAAGACCTCGGGGAGGAGAAATGAGGCAACAGGTGAGAGCCCGGCCCAGCGGTCTTGAAAATCGCCGCCCCGGGGTGCCTGGCTACCGTCCGGTCGCAGCGTGTGTTTGGCTCTCTTCAAAGGGAGCTCCCGACCAATCCGAGGCAACGTGCACCTGGGACGGGCGGGTGTCTTGGCCCCGTCATTTCCAGAAAGAGCAATGACTCAGCCCCTGCGTCGTGCGCCCTTCGATAGCTCAGCTGGTAGAGCGGAGGACTGTAGACTAGACACATGTGGACATCCTTAGGTCGCTGGTTCGACTCCGGCTCGAAGGAGGTGCCTGATGCTTTTGCTGGCCATCATGAAGACCTCGGCCGGCTAGTGCCAAAGGCCAGCAACACAGGCCGAAGCCAGGAAAACACCTTCCGGAACTCCTACAGCTACGCGTATGCGCTCCCCAGGGAACGCACCTGCACCATCGTCCCGCAGTCACCAGACCCATGGCCTGTTGCACAATACAGTCCACCTTGCTGCTGCTTTTTGGAGCCGTCCAGACCACTTCCAGCATCATCCCGGGCACTTTACAGTTTTATGCACCCACCACTTGTGCTCTGGACTCTGCCACCAGCACCAGTTTGCCCAAATGGACAGATACCTGCCAAAGAGGTGGCCAAACAGGCTCTGCCCAGGGCAAGCCCTGGAGGCAGACAAGCATATAGGCCATCACAGGGGTCACCGGCAACCATGGCATCCTTCTTGAAGACTTTACTCTTTCACTCTGTATCCGTCCTCCAGTTGTACTCTGTTCTCTTTGTCTCTGTGTGTTTTGTTTCCTGACTCTGATGCTGTATACATATTTGACCTAGAGAGACAAAAATTGCTCATTTTCCTGCTTAACCTAGTATTTGTACAGAATTGCCATTGGAGAACTTTCAAGTAATTGCCAATTCTCTACTGCACTTTAGCTGACATTGATAGGATGCAAATGCAGTTTTGTGAATGCAGTTTGAGAGGGCTGATTATAACTGTCAGTGGCCTATTTAGGTGGCTGGTCTCGTGTCTCAACTGTTGCTCCTGGGAGACACATGTTTTATTTGTATCATACTTTTTGCCTCTGGAGGCTTGTGGCTCTTGTTGTAAGAGCAATAATCTTTCCTACTCTGTTCACACCATTTGGCACACACAGGTGATCTACATGAGGATTGTATAGCTCTTCCTCCACAAAGAGACCTGAGGTTTGAGTGTCACCATATGCAAAAATTAGGGTCTTGCAATCAAGGATGGAATCTTTGGCCTCTCTTCAACATTCTAGAATTCTACCTCTTCATGCACTGAGCTAATGCTTCCACCATTACATTTAGATTTTTTTTTCCTTGTCTACTAAGAAATGTGCCCTGAGAATTATGAACTGAGACAGGTATCCTTCAATAAGGGTATATAGTAAGTCCTGCATCCTCTTAGCTCAAGAACCTATGTCATATTGGTTCAAAAGAGCTGTCACTCCTTAGGACTGGTGTTCGGGTATGTTTTATTCACAGGCTTTTTTATAAACACCTAATCTGCCTCAGGTACTGTAATTGTGCCAGGGAAATAGAGATTAAAATATAGGCATTGCCCTAAAACTGTTTAGTGTCTGTAGGGGGCAGATGGATGGAAGCAGATAATTACAATATAATGTCCTGAAAACTGCAATAGAGGTAAATAGAACATTCCATGCAAATCTAAAACTAAAGTCAACCTTGGGAAGTTTTAATTCAGGCTGGGGTGGAAGTCAGAGTAGAAAATGTGGGACGTCTCCTGGTATCGCCAGTGCACTGAACTCAGTTGAGTTTTAGAAAATGAGAGTAGATCTGTGATCAGGTGAGTTCACTGGACGCAGAACAGTTTTAGGAAAAATAAACAGACACTTGAAGAGGGTTGATCTTGTGTGTTACCATATATGGTATCACTAGAGCATACATACAACCCCAGGACTAGCAAGAAATGAAGATATCAATAATTATGCATGAAATTTTATCCAGTCTCATCATATCCCTACAGTTCTAATTGCTGCCCACCCCAGAAGCAAGGGGAAGATTTCTCTTTTGAGTCTTCATAAAGAAGATACCATGGCTTTATCACTTGATCTGAATATTATTCTACCAGAATGGTCAGCAGAAGAAAAAGGGATAATGTCCCATGTACTTCAACATTCACCTCCATTCATTATCATTTTCTCTGCACATACTTTTTTTTGTCACTGCCTGGCTTGGGTCAGCTGACAGATAAAGGCAGAAATATTGCCGACAGCAAGAGAGAAAAATCTTATGTCAAAATAAGGGTTTGCTTCTTTTTAGATTTGACAAGAATAGGGAATTGAGAAATTTCCATTCAAGATCTCTAGAGGGGCTCCTGGCTGGCTCAGTCAGTTGAGAATGCCACTCTTGATCTCAGGGTTGTGAATTCAAGCCTCATGTTGGTTTGGGTATAGAGATTGCTTAAAACTAATATCTTTAAAAAAAAAAAACCTTTTTTTTGTTAAGTAGGACGCAGGGCTTGAACTTAGGACCCTGAGATCAAGAGTTGGATGCTTAACTGATTGAACCACACAGGTACTCCCCGCCTTTCCCCCAAAAAAAGATCTCTTGAAATTGTCTTTTCTCCTCAAACCTCACCATCTGTTTACCACCTGGGGAGCCTTTCTCAGCAAGTACTGCCTCTAGCTGGGTTCCTGATGCCTGGATCAATATAATCCTCTAACGCAAGCCATCCCAGTGTCAACTAAATGGCTCTAAACAGGATACAAATAAAAATGTTTACCTTTCAATAATGGAATTAATTAGAAACCAAAGCTTTTGTCTGCACTAGGCTAATACCAGCAATCAAGAAGGATATAGCCTGAGGTGCCTGGCTGGCTCAGCTGATAGAGTGTATGACTCTTGATCTATGAGTTCAAGCCCCGCGTTGGGCATGGAGCCTACATTAAAATAAAAATAAATAAATAAATAAAAAGCTGTAGTCCAAGACTGGTAAAAGAGTGACTATTGGCATGTAAAATCCATAAATGAGGAAACATAAGACCCAGCCTCAAGTGGGATATATTTTCAATCAGTAACGGTGGAAGGGAGAGTGGAAAAACGTCAGCATCTGTCCATGATGGAGGATGAAGGCTATCTTCCTCTCAGGTGCACTTTTGCCTGCTAAGTCCCATATTGTACACAGACTGAAATATCTTGGGGCATTTTGTGGCACAGTTCCCTTAATTAAGTATCAGATATCAGAGGGGTGCCTGACTGGCTGCATTGGTAGAATGTCCTAGAGTGTCAGACTCGATCTCATGGTTGTGAGTTCAAGCCCCAACCTGGGCAAGGAGCCTACTTAAAAAAAAAAAAGTCAGCTATCAGATAAAATCAGAGCCTGCTCCACCTAAAATCACTGAGCACTTTCCAATAAATAAAACTTTCTAAGATAGGGGAAGGTACGGTCCTGGAGGCTGGTAGCCATGAAAAATATTATGGTGACTCAGGATCAGAAGGCATCTCTTTTTTGACCAGGCAGAAGAACAGGGTCTGAGACGCCACACCTGAAATGAACGCCTAAAAAACAAGCAGTTTCTTCCTAAGCTTGGTTTCCCAGGGCTTTTCTCATCCCTGCAGCCTCACTGTCCCCCTCAGTATGTCAGATAATGGGGCAAGAATCTGAGTCACAAAAAGGGCGACCAAGTTCCTGCCTCTCTGTCCTGTAGCATGACCCACCCTCAGCGGCAGGCCAATGCTGCCTCAGAAGACGGGAAGTATTGCTCTTTTTACAGGTGGGTGTTTCTTCCTCTCATCTTAATATTTTACTGAAAATATTGGAGGCCCCAAAAGGGCTACATCTGAAGTAACTAACTTTTTTAAAAAAGGTTTTATTTACTTATTTGAGAGAGAGAGAGAAAGAGAGCACAGAAGCAAGGGGAGCAGCGGAGGGAGAGGGAGAAGCAGGCTCCCCCTGAGCAGGGAGCCCAACTCAGAGCTCAATTCCAGGACCCTGGGATCATGACCTGAACCAAGGGCAGACACTTAACTGACAGAGCCACCCAAGCGCCCCTGAAGTAACTAACTTAATTCCATTCCCCCCACTCCCACCTGCACCCAAACTCTGTGACTCAGTCAAAATGTGCCATATTTCCTGGCTTATAAACACCAGGTGGAGGTGCCTGGTGGCTCAGTCGGATTAAGCGTCTGCCTTGCGCTCTGATCAAGATCTCAGGGTGCTGGGATCAAGCCCCGAGTTAGGCTCCTTCCTCAGCAGGGAGTCTGCTTCTCGCTCTGCCCCTCACCCTGCTCGTGCTCTCTCTCTCAAATAAATAAATAAAATCTTTAAAAAAAAAAGTAAACACCAGGTGAGGACAAGGTTCTCACTCTGCTTTCATCCCTCTGCCTGTCTTTCATCAAATTCTTTCCTATTCTCTCTTACTTGTTTCAGGATCATCTTTTACCAGAATCTTTTCTTAGCTCCCCAAGTCTCAGGTTCTCCTCCTCTTTGTCTCTTTGGTACTCTTAGATTACTTTCGCCTTTCCACCTATCACACTATACTGATAGTATACTTCCACATCCTCTTTAGGAGTGAGCGCCTTGAAATCTGGGGCAATGCTCTATTCTTTCTAGTATCATCAGTACCTTGCACAGTGCCTTGCACAGGACAGACACCCAGCTAATGTGAAATTATTAACTGGCCTAAGGCATTTTAACATCAGCTCAAGAAAGATTAGGGGTCTGAGTGAATCATTACATCTTGGAGTAAAGAGACCTGCTTTATTGGAAGACCAAAAAAAGCCCAAATTTCTTCAAAGATAACAACCAGAGATGACACATATCCCATGTAAAGAGCCCAGGGTTTTCTGTGGTAAAAAGCAAATGAGGAAGTGTCTGGGAATTACACAGTAAGATATTCAAATTAGGGGCGCCTGGGTGGCTCAGTTGTTAAGCATCTGCCTTCGGCTCAGGTCATGATCTCCAGGTCCTGGGATCGAGCCCCGCATCAGGCTCCCTGCTCAGCGGGGAGTCTGCTTCTCCCTCTCCCTCTGCCTCTCCCCACTGCTCCTACTCTCTCTCTCTCTCTCTGTATCTCTCTGTCTCAAATAAATAAATAAAAAAAATTCTATTAAAAAGATATTCAAATTAACCCTACTGCTGAGGAAACCTGAAAGTTGAAAACATCTACTTGATGGCACTGGAGAAATAACAAAGATGAGAATCGTTACTCAGCCAAAATATGGGAGAGGTAAAAATTCAGAGTGGAAATAACTAGAAAATCCCCACATTTAAGGAAATAACTCATATTATGAAGCCAGTGTGAATTGTATATCAAAAGCAGACAAGAACATAAGAGAATTACTATAGGCCAATTTCATTCATAAACATGGATATAAAAATTCTAAACAAAAAGCTAGCACACTAAATAGAGATATATATAAAGAGAACTGGAGCAATTAGATAAAAGTAGGAATGATTGAACATTAGAAGAATTAATGTACTTCACCACACTAACAGACCAAAGGAGAAAAATAATGACTATTTTTAATAGATGCAGAAAATTCATTTAATAAAATTCAATATCTGTCATGATAAAAATGATAAGTAAACTAGGAATAGAAGACAATTTACTTAGTTTGATGAAGTGTATCTCCAAAAAAAAATTTTCATTATATCTTGTATCCAACAACATATTTAATGGTGAAATGGTGTTAGATTTCTGTTTGAGACTGAAACAAGATTAGGATGTCCAAAAAAAAAAAAAAAAATTAGGATGTCCACTAATCTCCTATTCAACATTATACTGAAAGTTTTCAGTAGAAGAAATGAAAATGAAGAAACGATTGTGTAAAAACAAAATTTCAAGAAATCTACAAAGTAACAATACTGTTGACACCATTTGTAGGATTTAAGATGCACCAACTGATGAATGAATTCCCTCCTAGGTGTTTCTCCCTCTTGGTGGGTAGGATGGCTTTTGATGACAATAGTTAGTCTCAAGCACCTTCTCTTCTCCCCTCTTTCTTCCTTCTAGTCTCCCTGGTGAGGTTGTGAGGTGTGAGGGCTCACATACACCTTCCCCCCACCCCATACCTTGCAGTTAAGCTGATCAGGTGAGAAGTCTTGGCCAGAGATGTGTGAGCACAAGTGATGTAAGTGTTCACTGTGCCAACTCTGTGCTCTCTTCCTCATCCTTGGTCACTGTGCCGACCTCACATTGAGAAGCCTGGATCTCCAAGCCGCTGCTGCAGCCCACAGGACTGTGATATGAGTGAGAAATAAATCTTCACTGTATAAAGCGCCCCCCCCCAAAAAAAAGAAAAGAAAAAGAAATCTGTTATTGGAGAATGAAAGAAAATCTACACAAATGGAAGGACAGTCCATGTTTACGGACTGGAAAACTCAATACTATAAAAATGTCAAATCTTTCAAAGTAATCTATGATCTTAAAATTCAATAAAAATTCCACAATTGGCAGTGCAACTTGACAATTCTAAAGTATGTATGGGTATGCTAGGGCCCAAACTAGTTAATAGACTCTTGGAAAAGAACAAATAGAGAAGATTTGCTGTATCAGATAATAATCAGTATTGCTATGAAAACACAATTTAGCCAGTGCGGTGGTGATAAAGGATAGGCAAATATACCAATGAAACAGTACAATTTAGAAATAGATGAATGGTTGGGGCACCTGGGTGGTGCAGTTGGTTAAGTGTCTGACTTGTGATTTTGGCTCAGGTCATGATCTCAGGGTCCTGAGATCGAGCCCCATGTCCAATGCTGTGTCGAGCTCCGCACTGGGTGTGGAGTCTGCTTGAGATTCTCTTTCTCCCTTTCCCTCTGCCCTTCCCCAACTCGCCTCACTCTCTCTCTCTAAAAAATTTTTTTAAAAAAATAGGTGAATGGTTGGCTACTGATTTATGACAAAGCTTACACTATAATGCAGTAGGGTAGAGAACTGTCTTCAATAAATGGTGATGGATCATTCACCTAACACAATGGGGGAAACGAATCTTGATTCAAAGCACATATTACATGTAAAATGATAAATGATAAACCTAACTGTGAAATGTAAAACAGTAAAGCTTATTTTAAAAAACATAAGAGAATATCTTGATGACCTTGAGATAGGCAAATATTTCTTAAACAAGATATATAAAAACAAATATAAAGAGATAAAACTAATAAATTGGGCTGCATTAAAAGAAAGATCTTCTCATTTAAACATTTCATTGAAAAATAAAATTAAATTAAAAATTCCATTGAGTGAAGAGGCCTGCCACAGAGTAGAGAATGTATTTGTATATACGACAAAGGATTTACATCCCAAATATATGAAGAATGCCTACAAGTTTATAAGAAAACCAATTGATAACCATCCCAAATGCGTCTTTCATCAGTTTTTAAAGCAATGTCATTCCTGAAATAATTTTTTGATTAGCTTTTATTTCATCTAGAAAAAATGTGATAAGGAAAATCTGTGTCCGAAATGGTCGACCGAGCCAGGGAGAGTGTCCCAGTCCTTGCCCTGGGGCTCTTCCGGGTTCTTCTCCCTGCTATGCTCCCCCGTGGACCAATCTGGGTTCTTCTCCCTGCCCTGCTTCGCGCATGGGCCAAAAGTGCCAAGTATGCAGAAGTAGAAGTGTATAAATTGCCCCCTTTGTTTGTGCTCAGGGCTCAGACCTTTGGAGACCACTCTCCTCTGAGCCCGCCGTTGATAAATAAACCTCCTATCCTCCAAGATCTCCAGGTGCCGCTTGGTTCTTCCGTCGGGCAATCCAGTTGTTCCATAACAAATGAGTTCTCCTAAAACATAGCAAATAATATATCTACATCCCGAAGTTTTTAAATAAAGCATTTTAAAAGCCTTAAAATTTTTCTTTGAGTTTTTATGTGAAATATTTAGCTTCTTCAGGAAAATAACTTTTAATATCTAAAGAAAAGGATACTAAAATTATTTTTAAAGATAGATGAATGTTCATACAAAAAAAAAAGTGCTTTTCTTTATCATCTACCTAAGAGAAACACAAACTATTTCATTATCTGTAACAAACTCTCAAAGTACTTCTGTTAAAAAACTTGAAGTTACATGAATCATATTTTTCAACTATCCCCGGGGCCAAAGGTGCTCGGATTTCACAAATTAAAGAACTACCTTATAGCTTTCAATAGCTCAAAAAGCCAATACCACATAAGTGCCACTGTTTCTAGTCACTCAAAAGTCAGAATGGGGGCGCCTGGGTGGCTCAGTCGTTAAGCGTCTGCCTTCGGCTCAGGTCATGATCCCAGGGTCCTGGGATCGAGCCCCACATCCGGCTCCCTGCTGGGTGGGAAGCCTGCTTCTCCCTCTCCCACTCCCCTGCTTGTGTTCCCTCTCTCACTGTCAATCTCTCTGTCAAATAAATAAATAACATCCTAAAAAAAAAAAAGTCAGAAGGAACTGCATGGTTTGCAGAGTATTTTAAGTTATGTGAGGTCATTGATATCCCATACATAATTCAAGTTTGATATTGTAAAGACAGACAATTAAAAAGTATCACTTTTAAAATCTAACACATACTAATAAAGTCTGGAAACTTAGTTTTTTCTTCACCTTTAATTTACATTGTTAGATATCGGAGTCTTAACCTCTTAAAAATTCAATAGACTTTATTTTTTAGAGCACTTTTAGGTTTACAGAAAAATTGCTCAGAAATTACAAGGAGTCACTATACTCCCCACAGTTTCCCCTATTATTAAAATGTTGCATTCATGTAATACATTTGTTATAATTGATGAACCAATATTGATACATTATTATATAACTAAAGTCTATAGTTTAGAGTTTACTCTTTGGTTGTGTAGTTTTATAGATTTGAGAAGTGCATAATTTCATGTATCTATCACTGTAATAACATAGAATAGTTTTGCTGCCCCCCAAATGTCCTGTGCCCCACTATTCATTCCTCCCTTCCAAACCTCTGACCTTTTTTTTTTTAAGATTTTATTTTTAAGTAATCTCTACACACAACGTGGGCTCAAACTCACAACCCTGAGATCATGAGTCGCATGCTTCACTGACTGAGCCAGCCAGGCACCCCAACCACTGGTCTTTTTATTGTCCCAATAGTTTTGCCTTTTCTAGAATATCATATAGTGGAATCACACAGTATCCTTTTCAGACTAGCTTCCTTTACTTAGCAATAGACATTTAACTTTCCCTCTGTGTCTTTTCATGGCTTAATAGCTCATTTCTTTTTATTTATCTTTTTTTCAAGATTTTATTTTTAATCTCTACACCCAAAGTGGGGCTTGAACTCACAATTCCGAGATCAAGAGTCACACAGTTTACCAACTGAGCCAGTCAGGCACTCTAGCTCATTTCTTTTTAGCACTGAATAATATTTCATTGTCTGGATGTACCAGTTTATTTATCCCTTCACCTACTGGAAGATATCTTGGTTGATTCTAAGTTTTGGCAGTTATGAATAAAGCTTTTATAAATATTCATGTGCAGATTTTTGTGTAATCAGTTTTCAACTCATTTGGGTGAATACATAGGAGCATGATTGCTAGATCATAGATCATATGGTAAGTCCATGTTGAGCTTTCTAAGAAACTGGCAAGCTGTCTTCCAAAGTGGCTGTACCTTTTTTCCTTCCTACCAGCAATGAATGAGAGTTCCTGTTACTGTACATTCTGGTCAACATTTGGTGTTGTCAGTGTTTTGGATTTTAGCCATTCTAATAGGTATGTGGTGGTATCTCATTGTTTTAATTTGCAATTCCTACTTATACATGATGCTTTTTCACATGCTTATTTGCCATCTGTATGTCTTCTTTGTTGAGATGTTTCTTCAGATCTTTTATCCGTTTTTTAAACTAGGCTGCTTGCTATTTTATTGTTGAGTTTTAAGAGTTCGTTTTATATTTTGGATACAAGTTCTTTAGTTTGGATACAAGTTCTTTACTTTGGATGCAAGTTATTTACCATATATACATGTTTTGCAAATATTTTCTCCCAGTCTGTGGCTTGTGTTTTCATCTTTTTAACAGTGTCTTTCACAGAGCTGAAACTTCCAATTTTAATGAAGTCCACTGTAACAGTATTTTTTCATGGATTGTGCTTTCAGTGTTATATCAAGAGTCAGTGCCAAATGCAAGGTAATTTAGATTTTCTCCTAAGTTATCTTCTAAAAATGTTATTTTGTGTTTTACATTTAGATCTATGATCTATTTTTAGTTAATTTTTGTGAAAGGTGTAAGGTCTGTGTCTAGATTCATTTGGGGGGGCATGTGGATGTCTACTTGTTTCAGCACCATTTGTTGAAAAGACTATCCCGTTTTTCCATTGAATTGCCCTTGCCACTTCTTCAAAGTCCACTATATTTCTGTAGATCTATTTCTGAGTTTCCTATTCTATCCCATTGATCTGTCTATTCTGTTGTCAATACCATTAGTGAGTTGATCACTGTAGCTGTATGCTAAGTCTTAAAATTGGATAGTGTCAGTCTTCCAACTTTGTTCTTCAGTATTATGTGAATTGTGGGTCTGTATTATGGGTCTTCCACCTTTCCATATAAATTTTACAGTTTGTTGATATCACAAAAATTGCTGGGATTTTTATTGGGATTGTGTTGAATCTATAGATCAAGTTAGGAAGAACTGACATCTTAACAATATTGAGTCTTTCTACCCATGTACATAGAATAACTCTCCATTTATTTAGTTCTTCTTTGATTTCTTTCATCAGCATTTTGTAGTTTACCTCATATAGATCTTATACATATTTTGTTAGAATTATACCTAAAGATTTCTCTCTTTTGTTGTGCTAATATAAATGATACTGTGTTTTAAATTTCAAATTCCACCTGTTACTATATACTAACTGCCATGTAGGAAAGCAGTTGATTTTTTAGATATTAAATTCGTATCCTGTAACCTTGCTATAATTGCTTATTAGTTACAGGAGAGTGTATTTATTTATTTATTTATTTGTCCATTTGGGAATTTCTGTATAAATAATCATATCATCTGTGAACAAAGACAGTTTTATTTCTTCCTTCTCTATGTGTATACCTTGATTTTCTCATCTGATTGCATTAGCTAGGACTTCCAGTATGATGTTGAATAGGAGTGATGAAAGAGGTTATCACTGTTTTTTGTTCCTGATGTTAGGGGAAAAATATCTAGTTCCTCACAGTTAGGTATGATGTTAGCTGTAGGTTTTTTGTTTGTTTGTTTTTTAAAGATTTTATTTATTTATTTGAGAGAGCAAGAATGAGAGAGAGTACATGAGAGGGGAGAGGGTCAGAGGGAGAAGCAGGCTTCTCGCTGAGCAGGGAGCCCAATGCGGGACTCGATCCCTGGACTCCAGGATCATGACCTGAGCCGAAGGCAGTTGCTTAACCAACTGAGCCACCCAGGTGCCCTTAGCTGTAGGTTTTGTAGATGTTCATTATCAAGTCGAGAAAGTCCCCCTCTATTCCTAGTTTACTAAAAGTTTTTATCATGAATGAATGTTGGATATGTCAGATGCCTTTTTCTGTATCAGTTGATATGATTATATGATTTTTCCTCTTTAGCCTGCTGATGTAATGGATACATTAACTAGTTTTTGAATGCTGAACCTTCATATCTACAATAAATCCCACTTGGTCATGATGTATATAATACATTGTTGGATTTGATTTGCTAATATGTGTTGAATATTTTTGTATCTGTGTTCTTGAGAGATATTCATCTGTAATTTTCCTTTCTTGTAATGTTTTTATCTGGTTTTCATATTAGAGTAATTTTGGCCTCATGGAATGAACTAGGACGTATTCCTTCTGTTTCTATTTTCTTTCTTAAATGTCTGGTAGAATGCACCAGTGAAACCATGGTGTTTTGTTTTTTTTTTTTTTTTAGAAGTTTATAAATTCTTGATTCAGTTTCTTTAATATATAAAGGCATATTCATATGACATACTTCTCCTTGTGTGAGTTTTGGTAAAACGTGTCTTTTAAGGATTTGGCCCATTTCACCTAAGTTATCAAATTTATAGGCATAGAGTTGTTCATATTATCCTTTTAATGTCCATGAAATCAGTAGTGATACCTCTATTTCATTTCTGATATTAGTAATTTGTGTCTTTTCTATTTTTTTCTTGGTTAGCCTATTTAGAGGTTTATAAATGTTGCTAATGTTTTCAAAGAACCATCTTTTGCTTTCATTGATTTTCTCTATTAATTACCTGTTTCCAATTTCACTGATATTTGCTCTACTATTATTTCTCTTCTTCTGCTTATTTGGATCTAATTTCTTCTTCTTTTTCTAGTTTCCTAAGGTGAAAGTCTAGATTATTGATTTTAGATCTTTCTTCTTTCCTAATGTATGTATTTAATGTAATAAATTTTCCCCTAGTCACTGCTTTTGTTGCATCTAACACATTTTGATAAGCTGTGTTTTTATTTTAACTTAGTTCAAAATATTTTTAAAATGTCCTTTTATGTTTCTTTCTTGACCCGTGAGTTACTTAGGAGTGTATTGCTTAATCTCCAAATATTTTGCTATTTTCCAACTTTCTGTTACTGATTTCTGGTTTAATTCCATTGTGATCTGAGAGAATTATATAGTTTCTATTCTTTTAAAATTGTTAACATGTGTCCCATGACCCAGAATGTGGTCCACCAAAATCAACTTACATCAGTACAGCAAGGAGAGAGCACCGAAATGATTTTTTTTCTAGCCAAAATCCTAAAGTGCAAAATCCTTTTCAGTAAAGAAGGAGTTTACTCCTTTCTGTCAAATGCAGCAGGAGAGAGTTAAGAAGCTGAAAGTATCCGGGGCACCTGGGTGGCTCAGTCGTTAAGCGTCTGCCTTCGGCTCCAGTCATGATCCCAGGGTCCTGGGATGGAGCCCCGCATCGAGCCCCGCATCGAGCTCCCCGCTCAGCGGGAAGCCTGCTTCTCCCTCTCCCACTCCCCCTGCTTGTGTTCTTGCTCTCGCTCTCGCTTGCTCTCTCTCTCTCTGTCAAATAAATAAAATCTTAAAAAAGAAGAAGAAGAAGCTGAAAGTATCCGGTAGTTAATGCACAATTCAGCCCCCAAAGCCCCCTTGAGATTTGAACTTGTGAGCCCTGATTTACACTGCCATCACTAACTTCTGAGCATACAGCCTCTTTACAAGCACCATTTGGGAGAGGTTCTAAATTGAGCTTCAGAACAAATTAGGATAGAGTAAACCCAACCTGAATACTTGCCCGCCATGTGCAAACAATTGCAACTCCAGATTTAGAGCACAGAGATACAGCTGGGTCTGAAAGAAACCCTGGCCTGCCAGGCAAGACTCCCACATGACACTGGGAATCAGCAGGCCACAGTGATCACTCTTCCCCCTAGGAATGCAAGACCTATAAGGTGACAACCTTGTAAGTCTCACTGAGGTAGACTGCCTTGAGCCAACCAAACCTTCCCCTAGAATCCCTGCTGAATACACTCACCTGGATTCCTGTGTACTGGCTTGGGGAACATAAAGAAGAGTCTTCACTTGTCTATTATAGTTCCTATGAGGGAGACTAAGGAGGATGAACCTTGACTACGGAGACCATGTCGGCCTCTGGGGATCAAAGAGAGAGTCCACACATTCATGAAAGAGATGAATCTCTCTCAGTGGAATATTCACAAACATCATAGCTTCTAGATGTGAAGGCTTCTGGTAAGAGATGGGGGCTTCTTGCTCCTGTCAGGTGTGATTGATGTAGAACACAGGTCAGATATGGTCTTCAGAAGGAGCTGAGGCCTCAATGACCAGCAAAGTAGATTCAAGAATAAATAATAGTGAAAGTGAGAGCAATACCAAAAAGTGGAAGAAAGGGTGGGTAGGGTACAGAGCACATGGGCAGATGATCTGATGCCCAGGAGGAGCCGGCCTATTTCTGTCCTTGTGGGTTTATGGTCAATAATTCTGACACTGGATATGAAAGGACCAAGTCAAATCCTGGGTCAGCATAGTTTTAAGACTGAAGGAATACAGAAAGAGAAGTCAACACTGGAGAAACACCCTTATAGGCAACCTCAGAGCTCAGAGAGCTTTGACTTGTAGGTTTGGAGGAGCTAAGAGAACCCACCATTGTCCTCCAGGAGAAGGCAGCACTGGAGGTCCTAGGGAAACTTCTGCTGGTCCATGGGTTCCTGACGTGACTGGCAGGGTCAGTAGAAGCCCTTAAAAGCCCTTAAATTAATGCAGCAGCTCTGTCAGGTGGTCATTGATCTGGGTATGTTTCTTGCTTGGAATGCCTTAAGACCCAGGGTTAAACCCCAGGAGATTTTACAAAAGGTCTTCTGAACCAAATGAAAAATCCTGCCACTGTTACCCTCTCCCCTTAGAAGTCCAAATTGCCGTCTCAATCATGCTATTAAACCTTGACCTGCTGCAAGAAGCAGACACCTCCAGTAGAAAACTGAGTGACTGAGGAGCCTGCAGGGTAAGGGCAGAACTGCAGTGGGGCTCTGACAAGGGCCTGGCCTTGGCAAACAGCTCTCCTGCTCCTTCAGAGCAGAGACTTCTTTTCTCGGTCATTTTCACCAAGTTGGAACAATAAGCTCGAAAGAGAGGAAGCAGCACTTGGTGGAGACTATTGAGAAGGGATGATTGCAATTAAACACCTTGCCAGGGGGCCCCACCTTAGGCTATGGTGACATTAGCCTTGAGCTTACAGAATTTGGCCTCTTCTGGACATTTTTCACTACTGTTGCTCTTCAAATTCAGAGTTGTTCTAAAAGAGTCATTCCTCACCTCTCTGGGTGGCTGATGGTCATAACATTAAGCCAGGGACTGAGAGAAGTGGCCTGGTGGGACCCGAAGGGCACAGGTGACTATGGCACTCTAGGAGGGTGTGTAGATCTTTCCAGGCATCCTTTCCAAACAGGGTTCCTGCCTGTGGTGAACAAAGAATTTTCCAAACACTCTCAGGATGTGCCTTTGCTGGTAGAGTGCAGGACTATAGTTTTATCTATGTAGGAATCCTTAGGTCACTGGTTTGATTCCCAATGGAAGGAACATGTACATTCTTGTCCTTTGCAAATGGAGCTACCCCACAGTTGCACTTTTAAATTAGAACTGGAACCTGAGGGTGATGGACATTAAGCATGTAATATAATGAGCACTGGGTATTCTATGAGACTGATGAATCACTGAAGTCTACCTCTGAAACTAATAAAACACTATATGTTAATTAACTGAATTTAAATTTAAAAATAAAAATTAAAAAATTTACCAAAAAAGAACTGGCACCAGACCTGATCCAATCAGCCTTTTGGCAAATTTTTGCTAGTTCTCAACAGCATGAAAGAGTGGGCTTGAGGGTCTGGCTGGAAGCACAGACAGCTGAAACCAGGTGAAAACTGATGAAGGAGATGGAGAGATGAATCAGTACAGCAAAATTAATATGCATGCCACTGGCTGGGAAGTGGAAGGAAGAGGAGAGAATCTGGGAAGAGAACCTGGTACAACTGCATAAAATCATGTATGCAGAAAAACTATCAAGAACAAGGGTAAGATAGACATTTTCTAATAAATAAAAACTGAAAGGGTTAATGATCAGCAGATCTTTATTAAAGGAACATCCAAAAAATTTTACCCTAAAAATGAAAATGAGCCTTGAAAGAGAGACTGAGATACAAAAAGGAAAGGTCAACAAAGAAATTGGTAAAAAAAAAATTATTTAATGGGCATAAATCCGGTAGATTGAATACATACATCTATATTCACTCTCTCCTGAAGCCCCACTAAAACTATAGCACGGAAAAGGAAACAATAGCAACAAAATTTCAGAAGATGAAACGCAGATAATTTAGCAGTAAATGACATGGAAAAATTGGCTGAAAAAGATGAATTCTAGTCAAGCAGTGAGAAAAACCAAGAATCAGTTCAGTTTGGTTCAGAGTCCCTCTACATTTTTGGAAGTAGAAAGAATGGAAGGCTAAATTAAGAATTGGTTGGAAAACATTTAAGAAGCAGTTTGATTCTCTATACCTTCTTTATTACCCAGGCTGATTGTTGTCCCTCTCCCACTCCCAGCAAGAGACTGGATGATTTGTCTCTGGAACAGGTAAAGCACAGGGTGTTTTACTTTTGAAACTAGGAGATTAAATAAATTATGCATACTGGTTACTGTGATGCCTACTTTAATGCCACATATTTGGCAGCTAGATAGGAAACTGAAGAATTTTCTTTGCATTATCTGACAAGTCCAAAAGGAAAGATATGAAGGTTCTAGCATTGGTGCCTCCTAAAATACAAGCCAGCCATATCACCGTAGAGTGAAGCTCAGAATCATCAAGTACCATCCATATGATGTTGTTTGAAGGTTGGTTCGGAGCTGATGGCCAAGAAAGATTTTTTGAGATGTCTTCAGTGCAAAAAGGTGGTTTTATCAAAGCACGGGGACAGGACCTGTGGGCAGACAACTGCCCTGGGGTTATGAGGGGTGACTGATTATATACTTTCAAGTTGGGAGGGGGTTACGGACAGCATAAGCCTCCCAGGTATTTTGGAAACAAGTGTCTAGTACCTTGAGGGAGCTAGCTATTGTTAGGAAAAAGGTCATTTGTTACTGTCTAGAATCCCTCAGTCATGAGACCCTTCAGGTGTATATCAGTGGACCATATGCTTGGAGGATGACTGCCAGCATGTATCTTGGGGGGGTAGAGATAAAGGAGTTTCCAAAGGAATATTTATATCTTAAATAAGACTTACAAGATCCTGGGGGTCAGGCTAAGATTGCCTTTTGCCTTAGCAAAGCGTCAACACTGAGGCAGCTGAGCTCCCAGAGGAAGGTCACTCTACCTGTTTCAAGGACTTGGCTGTAGGCAGTAAGGAAAGTTAATTTTTTTTTCTTTTGCCTTTGTTTCCCACATCACATGCACCCAGAGCTTCCAAACAGCTACTTAGTTTCCCTCTCTTAAATATAAACATTTAACCAAGGATCAGCCAACTGCTGGGAAAAGAATCATCTAATGTGATTTTATTTGTCTGAAACAAGTAAGCAGGAGAAGGTAACTTGGAGGAAACAGTGACTATTATAGGGAGAAGATAATTTTACTCAAAAAAAATTTTTTAAGGTTTTATTTTTAAGTAATCTCTATACCCAACATGGGGCTCAAACTTACAACCCCAAGATCAACAGTCACATGTTCTACCAACTAAGCCAGCCAGGCACCCTGATAATTTCATTTTTCAAAAAATGTCATTAATGTTCTCAATGACAATATTTGCAATCATAAGACAAAAAGGGGTATTGCATAACCAAACAAACAAGCTACTCAGAACAAAAAAGAGCTCTTATGAATTAAAAAAAATATGATAGATTTTTAATATATGCCCTAATGTAAGGGCAACTAAAGCAAATGATTACTAATAGAAAATAGGAGAGAAAAGGTAAGAACATTTGAGGATCAACAGAGGATGTTGTATTTCCAATCAATAAAAAGGAGAAGGAAAAAGTGGAGGCATAGAAAGTGCCAAAATAACCCATGAAAATTTACCATATTTTAAGGGCATTAGTTTCTTGATGGTGTTGTTTGATACTCAAAACTTTTTATTTGGGCGCACCTGGCTGGTTCAGGTGGTGGAGTGTGTGACTCATGATATCAGGGTTGTGATTTCAAGCCCCATGTTGGGTATAGAGATTACTTAAAAATAAAATCTTTAAAAAAAAAGGTCTTTATATTTGATGAAGTACAATAGATCTATTTTAAAAATTTTTGATGCTGGTGCTTTTTGTATTTGTCTAAGAATCTATTGCCAAACCAAGGTCATGAAGATTTACCCTCATGTTTTCTTTTAATGGTTTTAAAGTTTTAGCTCTTACATTTGAGTCTTTGATCCATTTTGAGTTCATTTTTCCATACGGTGTGAGCTAAAAGTCCAACTTCATTCTTCATTTTTTTTTAAAGATGGTATTCATTTATTTGGGAGAAAGAGAGCACAAGCACAGGAAGGGGAGAGGGAGAGGGAGAAGCAGACTCCCTGCTGAGCAGAGGGCCCAATGCGGGAGCTCGATCTCAGGACCCTGAGATCATGACCTGAGCTGATCCCAGGACCCTGAGATCATAACCTCAGCTGAAGGCAAATGCTTAACCGACTGAGCCACCCAGGTGCCCCTGCATTCTTCATTCTTTTGCAACAACTGGATATCTATTCCAGCACTGTTTGTTGAAGACTTTTCTTTCCTCATTGAGTAGTCTTGGCACTCTTGAGTATAGATGTATGGCTTCATTTTTAAACTCATTTCTATTTCATTGGCCTATATATCTATGCTTATGCCCATACCACACTGTTTTGAGTACTGTAGCTTTGTAGATGGTTTTAAAATCAGGAAATGTGAATCCTCCAACTTTATTTTTATTTTTCAATACTAGTTTGGATAATTGGGGTCTTTGGTAACCCCATAAGAATTTAAAATCAGCATGTCCATTTCTGAAAAAAAAAATGTGGTTGAGATTTTTGATAAGGATTGCATTGAATCTGTAGATTATGTTGAGTTTTTTTTTTTTTTTTTTGACAGAGAGAGAGAGAGAGAGCCAGAGAGCACAAGCAGGGGGAATGGCAGTTTTCTAATTTCCCTTATGGTAGCTAATTTCCCAAATGGTGCTTAAGAGTGTGTTGTTTAATTTCCACTCATTTGTGAATGTTTCATATTTCCTTCTGTTACTGATTTGTAGTTTCATTCCATTGTGATAAAAAAAAGATACTTTATATGATTTCAAGGTTTTATTTCATGGTGACTAGCTTTGTAGACTAACGTATGGTCTATTCTGGGGAATGTTCCATGTGAACCTGTTGTTGGGTGGAGTGTTCTATGAAGCCCAGGTGGTTTACAGTGCTGACATTATCTTTAGTCCACTTAATCTATCTGTTTTTGAGAGTGGGGTGTTGAAATCTCCAACTATTATTGTAGAGCTGCTCAAATATTTTTTCCATTTAAAGAATTAGTTGTTGGTTTTCTTATTAATGAGTTTTAAGAGCTCTTAAATATAGTCTAGATCCAAGTCCTTTATTAGATATATGATTTCAATATATTTTCCTCAGCCTGTGGCTTGTTTATTCATTGTCTTAGCAGCTTCTTTTGAGAAAGAAAACTTCTAATTTTGATGAAGTTCAGTTTATCATTTTCTCTTTATGGGCTGAGCATTGATTTAGTTTCTAAGAAATCTGACTAAATCAAAGTCACAGAGATTATGTTCTATTCTATTTTTAGAAGTTTAAAATTTTTCAGTTTTACATTTAAGTCTATGATCCATTTAACTTAATTTTTGTATATTGTCTAAGGTGTAGACCAAAGTCCATTTTATGAATATGGATATCCAAATATTTCTGCAACATCTGTTGAAAAGACAGTACTTTTTGCACTGAATCTTTTTCTCTTATTGAAAATCAAGCAGCTATGTATATTCGGGTCTACTTCTGCACCCTCTATTCTTTTTTTTCTAAATATTTTTATAAATTTATTTATTTACTTTAGAGAGAGAGAGAGAGAATGCAAGAGCAAGTACACGCAAGTGGAGGGAGGAGTAGAGGGAGAGGAAGAGGGAGAGGGAGAGAATCTCAAGCAGACTCCCCACTGAGCACTGAGCAAGGAGCCGGACACTCAGGGTGAAGCTCACAACCCAGAGATCATGACCTGAGCCGAAATCAAGAGTCGGATGCTTAACTGACTGAGCCACCCAGGGGCCCCTGCACCCTCTATTTGTTTCATAGATATTTGTCTACCTTTATGTCACCTAACATTTCCCTCATATTTCATCTTAGTTCTATGTTGTAGAAAATTGTCTTCAGCCAAAATCCCTTTTAAAATTGCTATATGTTTATATTATGTGAATTTTGATAGTTTCATTATTAATTAAAGAAATCTTTGCTTCTTAGAATCTAATTTTTATAACAACTTTTTCTTGATTTATGAAAATTTAAATTATATTATTAATACAAATTTGAAAAATTAAAGATTGTTTTCTTTTCTACTTTTAAGTACCTGTTTCCTCTGAGGTCACTTGTCCTGTTTTATCCTTCTTTTTCCACTGTGGCTATATTCAAAGCCAGGTGATATTTGGATATCAGTTAAAATGTATCAGTTAAGGACTATGGGATAGATATCTCTTGTTTGTCTTTTAGATTTCCATTGTATTTCTCTGTTCTTTTAAATTCAATTATCTCACTTTTTTTTTTTTCCTCCTGGAAGTTCCTTTTATATAAAGATTTGGTGATGGCACCCTGCCTTGTTTTTCTGTGTTGTCATGCAGTTATCCTTTTAAAAATGAAAAGGCAAGAAAAGGAGAAAGAGAAAATATAATTTTTATTTCATTTTAAGGAATTTGTCATAGCAAAAAAGATAGATTTCTGTGCTCAGTGTATTATTCCAATCCAATCTCCCCATTCTGAACTATGATTCTGTGTGTATGTGTGTGTTTCTACATTGCCTCCATTACTTCGGATCAGAAAACAGGGTGTTGCTGAGAGAGGAGAGAGCTGAATTCCTCTTGGAGTTGGTAGTTCATTATAGTTTTACATTTTCTGGCTCTGAGTAGCCCACATGATATCTGACATTCCCTAGTGGCTACTTGGCTAATTCTGTGAAATTAGGGTTGCTATCTTTAGGAAAGTATTTCTGACATTCATTAATTTTTAGCTAATTTCTAAAAACTTAGAATTTTCTTTAGAGACTTGATTGTCATATTTCTGAGGCTTTTTTATTATAAAATATTTCAAACATACTAAAAATAGAATAATATTATGAATCACAGTGCACGGTTGCATGAATTACCAATTCATGGCCAAGCTAATTCTACCTATACCCCCAATCACTTTGTCTTGAAGCAAATCCCATATATATTATTTTGCTATAACTTATTATTTTTGACATATAACATATTAGTTCAGGTGTACAACATAATTATTTGATATCTGTATATATTGCTAAAAGATCACTACAATAAATCTAGTTAACATCTGTCACCACATAGTTACAGAATTTTTTTTCTTTTGATACAGATTTCAAGATCTATTCTTTTTTTTAATTAAAAAATTTTTTTTAAAGATTTCATTTATTTATTTGACAGAGAGAGAGAGGACAAGCAGGGGGAGTGGCAGGCAGAGGGAGAGGGAGAAGCAGGCTCCCTGCTCAGCAGGGAGCCCGATGTGGGACTAGATCCCAAGACCCTGGGATCATGATCCAAGCCGAAGACAGACGCTTAACAGACTGAGCCACCCAGGCACCCTTATTCTCCTTTTTTTAAAGATTTTATTTATTTGAGAGAGAGAGAGTGCACAAGTGGGGGGAGGGGCAGAGGGACCAGCAGACTCCACACTAAGCAGGGAGCCCAATGTGGGGCTCCATCCGAGGACCCTGGGATTATGACCTGAGCCAAAGGCAAACGCTTAACTGACTGAGCCACCCAGACTCCCTCATGATCTATTCTTTTAGCAACTTTCAAATATGCAATACAATATTATTAACTATAGTCGCCTGGCTTACATCACATCCCCATGTCTTAATTATTTTATAACCAGAAGTTTGTTAACTTATTTTTTCTTACAAAATGATAATTAAATTTTTTGATACAATTTCTACCACAGTAGGACTTCTACTGATGAGGAAAATTGGTCAAGAGATATCAGACAATGATTAAAGCAGAAGTATAATTCAGGAATGTTGCTATCCATTCATTGAAAACATTTGTCAAGGGGCGCCTGGGTGGCTCAGTTGGTTAAGCGACTGCTTTCGGCTCAGGTCATGATCCTGGAGTCCCGGGATCGAGTCCCGCATCAGCTCCCTGCTCAGCGGGGGGTCTGCTTCTCCCTCTGACCCGCTTCCCTCTTGTGCTCTCTGTCTCTCATTCTCTCTCTCAAATAAATAAATAAAATCTTTAAAAAAAAAAAAAAGAAAACATTTGTCAAGCTAGTAGTCTCCTCATTTAAGTATTTTCTTTCTGCTCCCTAGGTACAGACAGGGAAAGTTCTCCAGGGTATCTTAAAACAAGAAACAAGGTACAGAGCAGCATAAGAGAGTCACAGGTAAATAAGCATTCTGATATTTGCTTATATACACAAAAACACTGAAAGGATGTACAATAAAATAATGAAAATAATTAATAAGAGAATGGATATAAGGTGGATGGGAGGGGGATGACCAGGACTTTTTAATCTATACATTTTTATATTTTTATTTTTGAGTCATACAAGCATGTTTTATGTTTTAAAAATAAATAAATGTTTTCTTCTCAAATGCTCTATTTCATGCAAAAACTAGGTTATTCCTATGATCAAGTCAATTTGAAAGTATTGTAAGCTGAATACCAAAACTGTTGTCAGTTCGACCAAAAGCTATGTAACATTTAAAAATTACCTGACTTTGATCTCATCTCGTTCTGCTGTACTTTTAATTGTTACAGTTCAATCCGAATTTATTTATTTTTTATTTATTTATTTATTTACGATGGGGAGGGGCAGAGGAAGGGAGAGAATACTAAGCAGGCTCCACGTCCAGTGCAGAGCCACCCCACGGGGCTCAATCTCACAACACCGAGATCATGACCTGAGCCGAAATCAAGAGTGGGATGCTTAACTGACTGAGCCACCCAGGTGCCCCCAATCAGAATTTAAAAACGCATATAGTTTAAGTGTGCTTTACTAGCGCCCAGACTTGATGGGTCTCTCTTCCTGCTGAGACCTCTCCCTCCTATAGCTGAACAAACAAGAGCTTCAGTTTCTAGTTTCGTTTGGTTTGGTTTAGCTCAGCCAATTCTACTCATCCCTGCTCCTACTCTTTCCTCAAAATATAAAGTGATGACACTTCTTATGCCTCATCCATGCTTCCATTTAGGTATTTTGTTTTCTCTAAAAAGGAGTATGTCCAGAAGGGTGAAATCCAGCCATACTTAGCCCAAGGGGGTTTTGTGTACTCTTCCTCCCATCATGTAACTGGTATTCACCTCACAAAAGAAGCTGCTCCTCAAGTCTGAGGTTCAGAGCAGTTTATTTCACATACCATTTATTTTTTTATTTTATTTTATTTTATTTTTTAAAGATTTTATTTATTTATTTGAGAGAGAGAGAATGAGAGAGAGAGCGAGTACATGAGAGGGGGGAGGGTCAGCGGGAGAAGCAGACTCCCCGCCGAGCAGGGAGCCCGATGCGGGACTCGATCCAGGGACTCCAGGATCATGACCTGAGCCGAAGGCAGTCGCTTAACCAACTGAGCCACCCAGGTGCCCCTCACATACCATTTATTAAGCACCTAATGTGTGCCAGGCACTGTGTTTGGTGCTGGAAATACAGAGATCAAAACAAAATTCTCGCCCTAGGAGTTCAGAGCCTGGAGGGGACACAGATGAGAAAACAGAGTTACAATAAAATAGGTTAAGTATTGAGATTGAGGTGAGCAGAATGTGCCCCAGTTCAGGTTGGAGAGTGGGCAGAGTGGTGGGACTGAGGGGGGTAGGTAGGAGAAGATTCTCAGAAGAACAGATATACACCAGAATACATTGAGTATGAATAGGAATTAGTCCAGTCTTCAGTCAGGGGGATAGAGTAGACACAAATGGAAAAATGTGAACAATGGTCCAGAATTCTACACAATGTTTGGGTTTATGGTACAGTATGTGCTACTATTAGAGAATAAAGTATAAGGCCGGGAGAAGCAGAAGAAACTAGTGATGGCTCAGGGAATCTTTCCCTATCTTATCATACCCTGGGGGCTCCTATCCCTGGCCAACCCAGAAGCCAGAATAGGGATTCCTAATATCAGTTTAAGACCTCAGGGAGAAGACACAGTATCTGTATTATCTGGGGAATAAACATGTCCTATGAGTGCCTTGAAGAAGAAAGTTGGATGACGACTATGGCCTTCTGCAACTGGTCAAACTCCATCCTTTCTCTCATTCCCACTGTATTGCCCCCCAGGACTTCTGGGGCTGCTGGGCTTGACAGTGTTGGCAGATGGAGGCAGAAACATTCCCAGTCATCCCTTGCTGAATGAAGGGTCACCCTCTTTCAGATTTATCACGGATGGAGTCTGGGAAATTTCCATTGAATTGCAAAGCTCCCTTGGGTCTTTTAGGAATTATTTTCTCTTTCCTTCTCATGATTTTACCTCAATACTTGGGTCTCTCTTCTCTAGCAGGCACTGCTGCTAGCCAGGCTCCTGATGTCTGGATTAATCAGTCCTCATTTGGAGAAATCTCCATTGGAAACTGACGTTATGCATAAAGGATCCTATCCTACAATGGAGGGATTTGTTAGAAACCAATGACTTCTTCAGCCTTTTCCTTCTCTGCCCTTAGGCTAATGCCAGGACTCAGGGAGGAAAACTGGCAGTTTGTACATAAACTCATCAGCAAAAAAAGTGAAGACCTGGCTTTAAATGGAATATTTTTCAACTATTAAAGATGAAAGGAACTGTAGGTAAGTGCAGTAAGTCTTTTCATATATGAATGGTTTAACCCCTCCATATTCACCCTTTGTATTCCAACCCCATTTATTCTTAGAGTTCCATACTTGGAGCGTGGTGAGACATTGTCCTTCACTTGAAGTGTGCCTGTTCAAGCCTAAGGCAGTGATCACATTGCAGAAGACACTGTTTCTACAGAGAGGGAAATGTGGGGCTGATGGCTGACCTGCACATGGCCATAAGACAGGGCTGTATGATGTAGTCGCCTCGGGATCAGAAAGCCCCTTTGTTTACAAGGCAGAAGTACAGCATCTGAAGAATTATACCGGAGAGAAAAGCACAAGAGAAGAAGCAGATTATCCAGTTGCTGCCTGGTTTCCCAAGTGCTTTGCCCATCCTTAGGAACTCCAGGGTATTGTTAGCCTCACATGACAGGGCATGAAAAGGACCAGGGTGGAGGAAGACCATTGAGTCATAAAAAGGGAAAGAGAATTCTTACAAGGTGATTCCCACCTTCATGGACACATCAAGGAGATTCAGGGATAGGTAGGAGGGATTCCTTCCATATTTAAGGTTGGGACTCATCTTCCTCTCACTTAAGATACAGTTAGGTTCAGTTCAGTGGAAATATTTTCACAGAGAGCCAGAAAGAGTCCTCTTTGAGGTGACCAGTTCTATCTCATTCTATTCCACACCTTATATTCGCGTTTCAGCTGGAATGTACTATGTTCACATGCTGCTTTTTTCCATTAAAAACTCTACAGAAGAAGAGTTGAATGATTTTATTGACAGGAAGGCAATTTCTATAGAAGCTGGAGGAAAATGAGGCTCTGAATGGAATCCCTAGGGAGAAAGACCACAAAATTGCTTTATCCCAGACAAAGGTACAAAAATGTTCCTACTCAACGTGGGACCCACTGTTGAGACACTGTAAGTAAAGAGGTTACTGTCTGCTGGGAACAAAGACTTCTGAAGTGTGCCGGAGAAAAATAGGGCTGAGAACCAAGGCCTTAAGGTCAATTCTCATGCTTTGCCTGGCTAAAGGTGATCAGTATTCTAATAACTGAGGCATTTTTTTTAAAAGATTTTATTTATTTATTTGAGAGAGAGAATGAGAGAGAGAGAGAGCATGAGAGGGGGGAGGGTCAGAGGGAGAAGCAGACTCCCTGCCGAGCAGGGAGCCCGATGTGGGACTCGATCCTGTGACTCCAGGATCATGACCTGAGCCGAAGGCAGTCACTTAACCAACTGAGCCACCCAGGCGCCCTGAGGCATTTTTTTAAACCAAGTTTCAGAATATCATTGATTTGATTCTTATAACTGGTGGTGGTCTTCAAAACTGGAAGGATTTGAATCAAATATTAAGGACTTCATTTCTGATTTTGTGAGTAATTACCAGGAATTCCTGATTCTATCTCTGGCAAGTCATCTAAGAGAGTCCAGGTTTGTGAAAGGGTGTTGGCTTGGTATGGACTGAAAGAGCATAAGAAACTCATCCTAAGGACGCCTGGGTGGCTCAGTCGGTTAAGTGCCTGACTCTTGACTTCGGCTCAGGTCATAATCTCAGGGTCATGATCTCAGGTCTTGAGATCAAGCCCCAAGTCTGGCTCTGCACTTAGCGGGGTGTCTGCTTCTCTCCCTCTCCCTCTGCCCCTCCCCCTGCCCAGGCACCCACTCTTTCTCTCTCTAAATAAATAAATAAATCTTTAAAAAAAAAAGGAAACTCATCCTAATAGTCCCCAGAATACTTGGCTTAACATTGACATTAAATAAATAGATGTGGATACCTGATCAAATGATTCAGTGTAGTTTAGCCCTATTCTCCCTTTTAAATATGACATAACTTGCTTTAGATAAGCAAGCATTTTATGACAAGCAACCCTTAGGTTGCTGGGGAAATTCTCCATGAAAAAGGTAATTTTATATAATAGATGTACTAATGACCTAGAGTCCTATGACCCATTCCATAGCCGAGCAGTTGAAGGACAAATAAGCTGGATGCGTTGATCCCCTTCCAAGGGAAATGGCAAGCCAAATCTAGAGTCTGGTGCCCTAACTTATAGAGCTTTCTCTACCACATCGTTTGTCAGCTAAGTGCTAGAAACTCTTTTGAATGCTTTGCACTCCTATTTCACTTGCTTCTCATAGCATTTCATGATCAAGGAGCACAGGGGTGATTAAACAACTCTTCCAAGGCTACTTGGCTAGAAAATGGAGATGATGGGATCCAAAGCTACGCAGTCTGCTTAAGTCCTGATCCTGGGGGAATGGGAATCAGATTCTTCGTGAAATCATTTTTTTCGATATTTTTGTCCAACTCAGATGGTCAGTGATCTCATTATTATAACAATGAGGCATCACCATTTAGGATCTGAGAATGGAGGCTCCTAGCATTTTCATACCTAAGTGTTAGCTACCTTGTCTGAAAAATCTTCTCCAGCTTTAAAAGTAATTAGATGAGGACCTCAGGTTCTTCAAATCTTAACAGGGGTTGGAGAAAGTGGAGATATGTGTGCCATATCAGGATAAAATAAGTTTCAGGATTGTTCTGGAGAAGACATGTCCTCACCAGGATCATGTTCCTGTTGTCCCACAGGCGGGAAAGATAATGGCTCTGGGCGAGAACCAGAGCAGTGGTGTGACCGAGTTCATCTTGGCAGGTTTCCCGAATCTCAACAGCACAAAAGCAGAACTGTTTTCTGTCTTCCTTCTTGTCTGTCTGCTGACTCTAACAGGCAACATGCTGATTGTTGGGGTGGTAGGAGCTGATACTCGCCTGCAGACTCCCATGTACTTCTTTCTGGGTAACCTGTCCTGCCTAGAGATCTTGCTCACTTCTGTCATCATTCCCAAGATGCTGAGCAACTTCCTCTCAAGGCAACACACTATTTCCTTTGCTGCCTGTATTACTCAATCCTATTTCTACTTCTTTCTTGGGGCCTCTGAGTTCCTGCTGTTGGCTGTCATGTCTGTGGATCGCTACCTGGCCATCTGTCACCCTCTGCACTACCCCTTGCTCATGAAGGGCACTGTGTGCTCTCGGGTGGTCTTGGCCTGCTGGATGGGGGGACTTTTCCCTGTGCTTGGCCCCACAGTCGCTGTGGCCTTACTTTCTTTCTGTGAACAGGATGCTGTGGTACAGCACTTCTTCTGTGACAGTGGCCCACTGCTCCACCTGTCATGCACCGACACCAAGAAGTTGGAGGAAACTGACTTTGTACTGGCCTCTCTTGTCATTGTATCCTCACTAATGATTACTGCTGTGTCCTATGGCCACATAGTTCTGGCTGTCCTGCGCATCCCCTCTGTTTCAGGCCGTCAGAAGGCCTTCTCTACCTGTACCTCCCACTTGATAGTGGTGACTCTCTTCTATGGAAGTGCCATTTTTCTCTATGTGCGACCATCACAGAGTGGCTTTGTGGATACTAACTGGGCAGTGACCGTGGTAACAACATTTGTGACACCACTGCTGAATCCATTCATTTATGCCTTATGCAATGAGCGCGTCAAGGAAGCTTTGAAAGATATGTTTAGGAAGGTGGGAGCAGGCTTTTTGGCGGATCTTCTACTTGCTAAGAGTTTCAATAGGAAGACAGTGAAGTGAAAGTGAAGGGAGTGTAATAACCAGTCTTGAGTCCAAGTCTTCTCTCTCTTTCCTATGGTCATCATGGACATCACCAAATGGCCAAATTTTGGAACCATGAAAGAACTTCAAAGTCATCAAGGCTGCCCTTCTCTTTCAAGCAAAATTCCTTGAATCTATATCATCTATAAAGCCATATTATTATTATTATTGATACATCATAATCAATACCATCATTACATCATAAGATCCTCCAATCTGTGAGATCTTAACCTAAGAGTCCATAGTCACCAAGGAGTCTAAGGATGGGCTTCAGAAAACTTATTACCTAACTAGAATTTAAATAAAATTTGAAGGTTAAAAAGAAAGAAAATTTATAAGCCCCATTAGTATGTAAATTTTATGTGTTTGACCTTATATGCATTTGTCTGGGAAGGGGATCCACAGGGTTTTTTTGTGTTTGTTTGTTTGTTTTTTTAAGATCTTATTTATTTATTTGACAGAAAGAAACACAGCAAGAGAGGGAACACAAGCAGGGGGAGTGGGAGAGGGAGAAACAGGCTTCCCGCCAACCAGGGAGCCCCAGTGTAGGGCTCAATCCCAGGACCCTGGCATCATGACCTGAGACAAAGGCAGACACTTAACAACTGAGCCACCCAAGTGCCCCAAAGATCCACAGTTTTAATCCAATTCTTTGAGAGATCTATTTGTGACCTTTGCCAAATGTTAAAAACTGATTAAAGTTCTCAGTAGAGTCTTTCAGTTGTTTATGAAAATCAAGAATCTTAAGAAAAATTTCCTTATAATCTTAAAAATAAATAAAAATTTAAAAATGGATTATCTGTGTATTTTTATATACACTTCATCAAAAACATTGCATTTACTGCCAGGTGGAAATGAGGTAAAGCAAATTGAATAAGGGACCTATTCACTTCTCCACAGTAATCCCAGGTGTCTTTGCAAAAGCAGATCCAAGAGAAAATTCACAAATAAGAGCATTTAATGTGGTTTTCTAATTTGTACTGTATTACAAAGATGAATTAAAGACATCAATCATTTTTTCACTGGATTACGTCCCTTTCATTTGTCCACTTTTTACATTCTTATATCTGTTGTGTTCAATTTTGTTTTGTTTTTAGTAAAATTGGAATTGGGACAAGGACCTTTAATATCAAAGAATTACGAATGCCAGCTGTTGTTGTACCAACCAGGAACCAGACTTTGTGGTACGTTTTATGTTCCTCGCTGAATTTGAAAGGGAGTGAGGATTCCTATTTGTGGTGCCTTTGGACATCTTGGACAAAAATTCATTTATTTGTTCATTCACTTTTTTCCCATTTATTTATTCATTTGTTCAGCAAAGGTCTGTGAAGCATCTTTGTTGGATACTCTGATATACGCTAAGATGAACAAGAAATGGTTCCTCACCTCAAGCAGCCTTGATTTTAGAGAGGAAGACTGAGAGATAAATAATAATTCAAAGGAATAGGGATGACAAGGGGGTTTACAAAACGATATTGGAAATCACATGAAAATTGATTTACCCTCTCTAGTATTTTCTTGTTAGAGAAGTTTTCAGAGGCTATCACCCATTAAATGGGGATTGATCCCATGTTAGAGTCTGTTTGTATACATAGAGACAATGCTTATATATATACAAGTATGGAAAGCACATCAATCTCAAAATACTGCTGCAAAATTGGCAAGCTGAGTATTAGCATGCAGAGAGACGGCCATAAAGCTTCAGCGGGCACTGGAAATAGTAATGCTTTCATCAAATTCTATTAATAATACACACACACACACACACACACACACTAAATATTTCAATCCCCAAAGTATTTCTGAGTGAAAACTAAAGGAATGGAAGGAATGACCAGTGGTTTGAAAGGGAAAAAGAATTCTTCTGGGGTGACCTAGGAGTGCTGCCCAGAAAGTTAAAAACTCCCTACTTTCGGGCGCCTGGGTGGCTCAGTTGGTTAAGCGACTGCCTTCGGCTCAGGTCATGATCCTGGAGTCCCTGGATCGATCCCGCATCGGGCTCCCTGATCGGCGGGGAGTCTGCTTCTCCCTCTGACCCTCCCCCCTCTCATGTACTCTCTCTCTCAGATAAAAATAAATAAAATCTTAAAGAAAAAACAAAAAAACTCCCTACTTTCACAGAGCCTAAAAATCTGAAGCCAATCCCAGACACTGGCCAAGGAGAAGAATTCATATAACAGTTTATAATATTTTTGGAAAGAACCACTGCCATATTTTGGCAATAAAGCACATTAAACTATCTATTTTCAAAATTATTTATTTGTGGGAAATTACTTGGGACTCAGTTCAATAAAAGTTTATCGAGTACCATGTTCTGAGAAATAAGTTGGTAAGGAGAGATACACATGCATGGTCCCTGCTGCCAAGGAACTCACAGACTATATAGATATAGATGTTATAATATATAATAAAATTATATTAATTCTATTAATATATAATATATAGTTATGTTAATATATAAAATAAAATAAAGATTATATATGTATATATATATGACTGTAGGTCAAAATATAATAAGACCATTGTAAAATTTAAAAGTGGGTCTGACAAAATGACATTTTTACTAATAGAGCATAAGAGCAAATATTAGGTAATTGAATGTGATTAGGAATGGAAATATCGCAATAAAAATTGTACTAGGAAGCAATCTGCAATTTTCTTTTTCTTTCCTTTTTTTTTTGCAATTTTATTTTTTCAATCTTATTTTACAAGTTCCTGTTCCATAAGGAGTTGTTTACTCTTCATCTGAATGTCAGCAGCACTTCACACAACTGATCTCGGACTCTTATTTAAAATAGTTTTGTTCTTTGGTTCCCTGGGACTGCATTTGCCTGGTTTTCTCGCCACATTTCCAGCTACTTTGTTCTGTTTTGCAGGTGTATCCTCTTCAATAAAGCTCTTAAATATTAGCTAATTGTAAAGTTATTCCTAGAATTCACAAATTAAGAGGAAGCTGAAAATAAGAATGCATTTCAAACACCTAGAACAGAGCCTGGTCCATAGGATGTGCCCAGCAAATATTTGTTGAATGAATTAAAGACTCATGAGCAGATGATAATCACTGCCCTGAGAGAGATGCTAAACTCAAGTAACCTGCAGTTTGAGTGTTAGTACTCATTCCCACATTAGGCTTATTCCAGTGACTATTCGAAGCTGAACCTCTCACATACAGCTAGAACACTTAGAGGGTTATTATCAGTGAAACATCAGATGAGAAAAAAATTTCCCTTGCAGCAATCAACACATTTGTCTGCTTCTAGGAAAAAGTCATCTTTGAGAATTCTTAACTGAAGCTCTGCCTTCATACACAAAATTTGTGTCATCTGGGGTTATCAGAGGGGAGTGGGCTGGGGGGTGGGTGAAATAGGTGATGGGGATTAAGGAGGGCACTTGTGATGAGCACTGGGTGATGTATGGAATTGTTGAATCACTGTATTGTTCATCTGAAACTAATATAACACTATAGGTTAACTGTATTAGAATTAAAATAAAAACTTAATAAAAAATAAGTATTATGAAAAAACTTTACAAATATTTGTCTCATCTGGGAAACTGCAAGCTAATACATTAATATAAGCATTATTCTCAGTTAATAACACCCATGGGCAGAATGAATACAACATCTTCCCTACACTTTCTGCTTTAAATGCTGGTAAAGGCTATCAACAGCCCCTGAGGAATCAAATCAGCTGTCAGAGCAAGTGACTGCCATGAGGCTTTCTTTTCCAGTTCCTCCACTCACTGGATTCCATTCTCAACTTTTTACACACTGGTGATCACCAGAGCCTGTCCTTAAATTCTTTCTCTGTGAATGCTCTTTCCTGTGCGTTCTTCTCCAAACCAACGTTAACCACCACCTTGTGGGTTTTTTTTTTTAATTGTAGTTGACACACAATGTTCCATTAGTTTCAGGTGTACAACATAGTGATTCAATAAGTCTATGCTGTTCTCACCACAAGTGTAGCTCCCATCTGCCACCATGCATACAATTACTGTGGTTTTAATTCTTAAAATTCCTTTCTTTAGTTTGAATCTTTCTCCTGAACCCCAGGACTTTATATCCAGCTTCCTACTGTGCATTTCCCAGTAGCAAACACATCCCCGCATCAAAGCCCAGGCTAGATATATCACATTTCTGGCAGGACCGCTAATGGAGAGGCAGGGCATCCTGGCAGATTCTACCCTCTCTTTTCCCTCCTTCCAATCACCAATCACCAAACCCTTGATTCTTGCCTGGCCACATAACCTTTCCAAGATAGGAACCTCGGAAAGGACAAATATGATCGTGTCAGTCAGAAACCCAGTCAAAGATTCCCCTTGTACAAGCAGTTTCGGAAGATAAGCAAACTTGAAGGCCTATCATTTGAGCAGTGCACAGGTTTGGGCTACTTCTACAAACCGGAAGCAACCACACTGTAAGGTTTCAGGTAGACACTTCACACTTAGCTGGAAAGCCGGCTGGTTTTCCAGCTAAGCAATCAAAGAGCACTAGGGGTCTGGTGGATTCTTGCTAAAAATGGCAAGACGACTTGATATCACTACGTTGTACTGAGTCTTGGAAAATACTCAACTGGGCTCTCTTTGCATGGAATGGATGTCTGCGCCTTTGGAGCTCAAGGGTCTCCAGGCTGCAACTTTGCATTATTCGGAAGACTGCCGGGGCACTTGGGACTGTGGGCTACATGGTGTCGGGAACCAAGAGCGCAGTGGCGCTCCTCACCGGGCGGGGCTCCCAGGCGGGGGCTAGATTCCGCACCGCGAAGCGATCTCTGCTGTGGGCCCCGGCCTCAGGAAGAGGATTCTGGCCCGGCATTGTGATCCTAACACACCTCCAGGTACCACTCTGTTCCGTGTGAAATGCCCTAGCGAGAAGTGCCCTAGCTTTCCCCCCCGCGAAGTGCCTGGGTAAGAATCGCCGGAGCAAGCTATTCTGACAAAAGAGCCTGTCAAAGCCAAACTGGGGCACCCCGATCTCATGAAGCCCTTGGCTCGCGGTAGCATCTTCGTTGTCCTTGTACTGGTCCACAGAAGGTCCAACTTGCCTGGAAGCTGATCTCGAAACAGGTCCAGGCTGGGACGGGCCTCAACCTAGGTGGATTTAGGCTTGGATGGTGTTGGCTTTATTTGGCTCTAAAGGGGAGGCGGAGGGAAAAACAAAAAAACAAAAATAAAAGACACTGGGCTCGTCCGGGATTTGAACCCGGGACCTCTCGCACCCAAAGCGAGAATCATACCACTAGACCAACGAGCCGGCCCTGAAGGTGGGTTTTTCTCTTTTGAGATGTTCATTCATCCTATTAGCTGCATCATACTGTTTTTGACGCTGCTCATAAGCCCAGAGGTTTCCTCCAGACCTCAAGAACATCAGTGTGCGCATTCGGAAGAACCTGAGCCACACCGTTCCAGAGGTAGGAATGTTCATGAAGAAGCTCAGGCTGAGCTGCGAGTCTGTTCGTGGACCCTCCCCAGGCGGGGTCTGGCTGCTTACAGGGTTAGGAACAGAACCACCGCAGGCGTCTGGGGGCGTAAGGATATAGGAACAATAAGAACCACCGACGTCACTAAGAGGCAAAGGTTACCTCCAGGATGAGCGGAAGAACTTGACGCGATGGGCCCCATGAAGGTCAAACCCTAGAACCACTGCCTTAGTCCGCTCGGCTGTCTCTCTCTCAACCCTTGCATGTATGCTTTGGCTGTTTCCTTTCAGCCTTACATAATAAACTTTGTGCTTTAGGTCTAGATTTAAGGTACCCTTTATGGGCGGGCAGAAGGTGACCTCGGGGAAGAGCTGCCCGCTTCCCATACCCTCTTTCAAAGAAGGCTGGACCTGCCGCTTCTCTATCACCCAGAAGGTGGCGGGTGGAAAGGGAAGGGAGGATGTTGTCCTTACTCTGCAGGGCTTTCTGCTTGGGGAACGAGGTTCTTGGGCTCTGGCTTGTCTGCCTTGGTCACATTGTCTACCCTGTGCCTCACACGTTCCTGGCACAGGGCGTAAACTCGGTAAACAGTTATTGACTCTCCTGAACCAGGCACCAGACTCCTGGGCGGGCTACCAGAGGAGAGAAAAGGAGAAGAGGAGCGCTCCCTTTCTTATCTTCCTACGAGTGGCCACTTTCTATCAGTTCTGGACTTCAGGCTGGGCATTTACAACCAGAGAAGAAGCTGCCTCTTGGACTCCAAGTTGTTAGCAGAGAGCGTTAAAGGACCGAGGAAAGGGTTCGCTCTCTTTTAGCCAGCGTCTGCTTCAGGAAACCTGGAGGGATCTCAGGCCCGGTGCCTCTGTGGCCGAGTCTGATTCCAGGGAAAGGCTTGGGGAGCGGGGAGGGAGATCTGGATGCCTTCGTGTCCTCACTGCCCCTGCGACCAGATTCTGAGGGCCGGAGGGGTACGAACTGTGCTTAGAGAAAGCCACCTCCCTTTAAAAAACAAAACAGAAAACAACCCCAAACGTTATCTATAAGAGCTGGAGCAGTTCGTTTTACAAATCCGAGCAGACTGGAGACAGTGAGGCTGCTGCCAGGTCTTCCATTCCTTCTCTTCTGTAAGGCACCCTCACCCTACCCCACTTGACCCCAGGCCTCCCTCCCCTCGAGGCCCTGCTGTGGCCCGAGCTCAGGGACTTGTCAGGATTGAGGCTGAGGAGCACGTACCAGTGCTCTTGGAGAAGACTTTCATCTTAGTTTAGGCCTAGTCAAGAACATGTTTCTTCCTCACTTGCTTGTTTGAAGGTACTTCCTTCAAAACAAATTCCTTTCAAGTTTGAATTGTTTGAATCGTCTGTTAAACTTCAAATGTAAAAGCCAGTTGGCTGCCGTTTTTTTAAAACAAGGGATTCAACCGTAAAAACAGGCCTTGGGTCGGCTCCATAGCTCAGGGGTTAGAGCACTGGTCTTGTAAACCAGGGGTCGCGAGTTCAAATCTCGCTGGAGCCTTAAGTGGGTTGCTTGTTTTCCCACAACGTCATTCTCCGTTTTTGTCCACTTATTGAAACGGACTTGGAGAAAAAAGGTAGTGTGTAATCTTTCTGGGAAAATCGGATCCTGGAGATACAGGACAGAAGATCAGGGAATCTGGGCTCCTGTGACCCCGAGGAAAAAGTGAGGTGTCTGTACCTTTCAGTAAGCGGGAGAGGAGCCAGATTACTCAAGTCTCTGCTAGAAGACACAGTGGGTTGGCAGGAGTCCACACCTCCGTATTTGCGGAACAGGGCAACGTAGGCCCATTGATAGCCATGACCCCGGCGGCGTGGAGCCCTGCGCACCTCCCAAGTGCAGCCAGCCGGGCGCCGGGTTTCTCCTGCGCCTCTGGAGCGACCGGTTCTCGGGTTAATGGGGCAGCGCGGTGCAGACGCTAGGCAGATGCGCCCCCATCGGGCTTCTGCTCTGCTTCCACGCTCACTTTCTCGGACTCAGAGACCGCGTCCGAGGCCCCAGGCTACTCCCTGGGATTCGATTTGTTATAGGTAAGACTCTCCGGGGACTTGGGCTTCAATCTTAGTCTGAACCTCAAATACAAAGAGGCCAGACGTCTCACTAGCTGTTCCTACATCCACAAAAATCTACACTAAGGGAGCGGTGTCGCACCCGTCGATAGCTCAGCTGGTAGAGCGGAGGGCTGTAGAGGGAAGCAGCTGCTGTCGCCCTTAGGTCGCTGGTTCGACTCCGGAGCGAAGGACGTGCGTCGCATTTTGACGATGGCTCCTACTCAACTTCCGGAGAGTTTTATCCTCCCAACCGGATCACCTGAAACATTTACTATAATTCTATTTTCAGGCAACAAGAGAGCACTTTCCATCGGCCAAGAAACTTAACTTCACTTATTCGTCTTTGTGATCATGCAGTAGATGTGCTTCGGTTTACTCGGTTTACTGGGAAATGTGAACCAATGGCGTTCGTATTAGATTTGCATGTTACCTCCTAATCTTTGGGACCAGTTTACGTTGATTAAATATTGGGGTGACATCCCTCAACCTCACCAGATACTTACACTTTTTCATAACTGCGAATAATGTATACTAGAGAAATCAGAGGTTAAGGAGAAGCACATTAGAAAGTCTGCCCTTGGAAAGGATAAATACACAATAGAAAATAAGCAATGCAAAAGCCTAAATATGCATATGGAGCTGTTCCTCCATTAATAAGAAAGAAATACTAATTTAAACGAGAGGATATTGGATATTGTTTCATCACCAAATTAGAAAATGTTGGTTAATATTTAACACTGACCAGGGTGTAGTGAAAATGACATTCTTGTAGAATGTCACTAGTTTCTGGAGGGCACTGAGCATTATAAATCAGGAACCTTAAAAAAGACAGTGTTTGGTCAAGTATTCTATTCTATTTCTATAAGTTTATCATTTATACATGAGAAAAGGAGATATGGCAAAATATAGTTATTTGTGGGTGATTTGTATTCTTCATAGTTTGGGGTTTTTTTTCCAAAACATATCACATGTATACATCACATTAATTAAGAAAAACAGTGTTTTAACCTTACAAAATGAAGTTTAAACATATTCTTTGCCACTGTGGAAGACATTTTGGCAGTTTCTTACAAAACTAAACACACTCTTATCATGCAATCCAGGAATCACGTTCCTAGGTAACTACCTCAATGAGTTGAAAAGTATATCCACACAAAAACCACAATAAACTGTAGTACATTGATACAAATGGAATATTTATTCAGCACTAGGAAGAAATGAGACATCAAGCCATGAAATGATATGGAGAAACTTTAAATGCATATTACTAAGTGCAAGAAGCCAATCTGAAACAGCTACATACTCTATGATTCCAAATATATGACATTCTGGAAATGCAAAATTATGGAGACAGTAAAAAGATCAGTGGTTGCCAATGGTTAAAGGGAGGGAGGGATGCATCGGCAGAGCACAATTTTTAGGGCAGTGAAACTATTCTGTATGATACTAGAGTGTAATGGTGGATATATGTCATTATACAGTTGTCAAAACCCATTGAGTGCCTAATACAAAGAGTATATCCTAATGTAAACTATGGACTTGAATTGATAATGATATATAATTGTTGGTTCATTCACTGTAACAAATGTATCTCACTAGTGCAGGAGGTTGATGGGAAGGAGGCTGTGTGATGGGTAGGGAGGAGAGAAGGTATGTAGGAACTCTGTATTTTCTTACCCAATTTTGCTGTAAACCTAAAACTGTTAGTCTTGGTCAGTTCAGCGGCTATAACAAAAATATCATTGTAGCTTATGCCAAAAATGTATCGCTCACAGTTCTGGAGACTGGGAAATCCAAGATCCAGGTGCCGACAGATTTGGCGTCTGACAAAGCCCCACTTATTGGCTTGTAGACAGCTGCCTTGTCACTGTATCCTCACAATGGCTAAGAGAGAAATCTCTCCATTTCTGAGAAAAATATGGTCTCTTTTGTGAAAACCTTGGGTACCCAAGATTTTCTTGGTAAGAGGTGGGTGAAAAGGAAGGGAACATCAAAGAGGAGTCATGAAAGTGAAATGAGGGGGCCTGGGAGAACACGGAAGAGGATTTTGAATGAGGAGGGGGAAAGTCATAAAAAGTGGTTCTGGAAAATAGACCTTGGTTCTTGCAGAGTCCTAGTTCCCTCCTCCATTTATTTCACTCATTCCTCTTGACACTCCTGGGAAATTCTCTACTTTCTCCAGGGGAGCTGCCTGCTCAAATCCAGGAGTAGGACTGTAACAGGGGCTGTAAATGGCTGAAAAGTGCAGTGGAACAGCCCTTCTAGGAGGACACCACTAAGCAGTCCCTGAGTGTATCCTCTCCTCTTTCACACGCTGAATCAGGCTCTGCACAGGTATTGTGGTCGAGTGGTTTCGAGACCTGGACAATCTCCAAGGTAAGTAGATTCACTTGGAAGGGACTGGGGAGTGGCTAAGCCAACACCATTCACAGCACACACTCCCTGGGCCCCATGCAAGGAGTCAGCCAAGAATCAGCTTGGACGTGTTTTGGAATCACAAACCTGCAAAGTCAAATTCAAAATAGCTGTTTACCTACCCAACACCACCCCATGAAGCAATGATGCTGGAGTGAGAGCTTGAAGCCTGGGAAGTATTGGCTTTCTCATTCATTCATCATATTCAATTACAAAAGTAATGTAATTGAAATTAAAACCAAAATCGGGTCTGTGCAGGTTATTTCTCAGAGTATAGAGCTGCAGCTCCTAAATGAGTGTCAGCGGCGGGATGATGGGGAGTGGGGGGGTGGGGGGTGGGTAGGCAATTTCTGGGAAGTCTTCCTGACCAGATGATGCCTAAGCCACGTCATAAGAATGAATCTGTGTGAGTGTGGATTTTAGAAGAGGAAGACCAAAAACGTTCCCAACTGAGGAAACCCAAAAGCAGTGCAAAAGCCTAGACAAGAGGAAGGTCCAGTGCAAATACCAAGCCTGGGAGGGAATATCAGAAGAGCGGGAGGATCTCAAGCAGTAAACCAAGGGGGTTTGACGTGCAAATAGAGAAATCAGTGTCCGCTAGAAACTTTCCAAGGGGGAAGAGGAATTTCAAATAGTTACTGGTACGTAGTCTTCTTCAAACTCCCTTCTAACAAAGAACAGTATTTGGGATTTGCAGCTAGATTAAAATGCAGTAATGGCAGTGGTGGGATTCGAACCCACGCCTCCGAAGAGACTGGAGCCTAAATCCAGCGCCTTAGACCGCTCGGCCACACTACCATTTGCCACGGAGGTTTTTTTTCTATCTCTAAGTTATTTACCCATCCCAGCGTGGGGGCTCAAAATTCGAATTTTTTTCTTCATGGTTAGTAGGGTTCCCCGCAGCGTTTTCATTCATCCCTAGGGATCTGAGCAAACACAGGAAAGGAGGAATCATCGTATTCTCACACGCCTGGGAAGTGAGCCACAAGGTAGTCAACGATTATCAGTGAGAATGTCTTTGGAAGATTTCTACCTTTTCTTTAACCTAGGCAATAAGACACAGAAAAAAAAAAAAAATCCCGCCAGCGACTTATTACAGGTAATTAGAGAAGACTGAATAAGGAGCTCCTCGCTGTGGAGTCCTTAGTCCGCGGCTGAGTCTCTGCGCGAATGAGGTCGGAGTTCAGATCCAGCAGGAGGCGCCCTTTCGCTCACAGATCTGGCCAGCCTGCCACCGCGTTCCAGGGGAACTCCTTGGTCCCCTCGTCCTGCAGGTTCAGTCAGAATGGAGAGACTGGGTCTAGTTGCGGCCTTCTTGGTCAGTAACCATCGCACTGCTGTAGTTCCCGAACCATTTCCCTTAGACAGGGACAAAAGTTGACCCCCCCCCCCCAAGGGATGTTGCATTCCAGGAGCGTCCCCAGCCCAGAAAGGGATGGGTTCCGGGCTTCCCTTGGGTCCAGACGCCACTAGCTCCGTGCGGTTTCTTTTGGAAGGAGCAGAGGGAAAGCTAGGAAAAAGTTTCATGAGTGATACCTGCGGTCTCCTGACCCAAAGTGGGATCTCGTACCTGTCCGTGAACTCTACTCGGCTCAAAGCCCTGGATTCTCTCTTATCTATATTCTTCTTTTGCTGTTTCTGGTTGGCCATTTCTGGGTCTCTGGAACCAGAAATTCTCTCAGGAGTCTAGTTTCCAAACTCTTTAAGTTTCCAAACCCTTGAGGCCCCTCCTCCCCCTCTCCCATCTCCTGCCTCTCCTTGCCTGAGGGCTCTCTGAGGTCTTTCCCCAAGTCCTGGTGGCCTGAGGGTCGGGAGCCTGGGGGTGCGCGGAGAGAGAAAAAGTTGTTCTTCATTGGCTCTTCACGGGGCGAAGGTCCTGCTAGCTCCCGTCCTCGCTGCCACGGGAGGGGGCGACGAACAGAAAAGAAGTTCTAGAAAAGCTGCTTGGAAATAGGGCGCAGAGCGCATCTGGTGGCTGTAGACCGACGCGCGGAAGTGGGGCCAGGAGAAGGCTGGCGCCCAGCGAAGGAAAGGGCCTGGACCGACCCGGGTCGGAGGCGGGGTCTTCTTGGGCAACGCATCAGCACCCCATCCCCGCCAGGCTCGCCGCCTGCTGGGCCATACCCCCTGCACCTTGCCACCTCCACCCCTACCGCACCTGACCCCTCCTTGCAGACAACATATTAAGTGCTGCCTTTTTGCCTTCTGCTTTCCTCTCTCTAGTTCTAGTTCATGGGCACTCTGAGCAACCTGGGCAGACATGGGTGTCCACCCTTAGGCTCCAACCAAGTTCTTCTTCTTTCCAGAAGCTTCCAGAGTCAGGAGCCAGGCGCAGGCTTGGAGGCTGCCAGCAAGGAAGGCGAGTGGGCACCATCCAGTCTATTGGAATGGTCACAGGTGTGGCTTCTGCGCCCTACACCCTGGAGGCGGAGGGATTCAAATAACTGTAGCCAGCCCTTTTGGCTGAAGGGTACGACTTCTAAGAAATTTCACTTTCTGTTTCAGAATCCGCAGAAAAAAAGCAAGTGTGAGCTAACTGCCTTCAGCAGTATACAAAAGTCTCTGTCACTTTGGAAACACTGATGTGGGAAGACTGGCGTTAATCTCAAGTTGGAGAGAACCTAGAAGTTATGTGTAACCACCTCAGTAAGATAAGGAAGCATCAGTCCGAAAGGGAGAAAAAAACCTGGGGCTTTTTATTACTTGAAAGAAGTGGGGAGGAAATGGGAAGGGAGAGAACAAATATTTAAAATATCGGTGGAGGGGGCCTGGCTGGCTTAGTGGGTGCAGCATGCTACCCTTGATTTCAGGGTGGTGAGTTCAAGCCCCAGGCTGGGCATGAAGCCTACTTAAACGAATAATTTAAAAAATTTTTAATTAAAGTATCAGTTGAACTATTATGCCTCCTGCTCAGCCAGATGAGAAACTCAGAGTCTATGGATAGGTCTTGGGAAGGTCTTACTGACACTTTTGATGAGCTCTCCAGTTGTGATTGCATACGTGTGTCTGTGTATGTTAGGGCACATACACATTTGAATAAACCACAGTAACTATGTTTTAACCTAAAACAACAACAGAGATTCTCAGAAGATGGAAGTGAGCTTCTTGATAGGGCCATAAAAAGAACCAGTCAACTGGAAAGAACCTGGTCATTACAGCAGAGCTCCCTTTGATCCTGGGATGCTGCATGTTCAGCATCCAAACCGGCAAGTCTGAAAGCATTTTCTAATCAGGAGAGAAAGTACTGCACTCTCCTTACCTGGCTGAAGTTCCTTTACTACCCCGTGTGCATGGCTTCCCCGATTCAATCACTGCATAGTGCTTGAGGACTCATGCTTACCTTGAACTCACTGGATCCTTCAGTGGAGGGAGGAGCCTTGGTCTATTCCCCTCAAGAAATGGATCCTATGTTGGACTATACACTTCAAATAAGAAATGCTCAGAGACTCACAAGCCAGGTGTCTCAGCTTTCCCAGTGGGGTACCAACTTTGCCACCCACTTTATTGTCCTGTATCTGAAGCAAGTAGATAAGCACCCTTTTGGAAAGATGCCTGATACAGATAAATGCGATGTTTGGCACATGGTTATCCCTTCCCTCTTCAGCATAGAATGTTAGTATTCTAGGCTCTAGCATTCTGCAATACTGCTGGAGAGTTTAACCTTGAATTTTCTGCCATCCTTACCTTGCTGGTAGTCCAGATGATGAAAATTTATATACAAGCAGGAAATTCAAGACCCTGATACTCATAGTGTGGTCCAGGCACCAGCAGCATCAACATCTCCTGGTAACTTATTAGAAATGCAGGATCTCAGGCCTCTTGAATTGGAGTCTTAACTAGCTCCTCAAAGGTTAGAAAATTTTGAGAAGTACTTTATGTTCCAATCTGTGTATCAAATGCTGTATGCTCAATTTTAGGGCATTTGAAAGTTCCCACCAGAATCCTTCTGGATCAGTAGAAGACTTGCATTACACTGCAATGTAAAGTTCTTTCCCTAGCTCCAATAGAGAGCCATCCAGGTATTGGCCTGTGGCCCCCTTTTGCATGTGCTGTAAATATCTTGCTAAAATTAAATACTAGGGGTGCCTGGGTGGCTCAGTCGTTAAATGTCTGCCTTCCGCTCAGATCATGATCCCAGCGTCCTGGGATCAAGCCCCGCATGGGGCTCCCTGCTCAGCGAGAGTCCTGCTTCTCCCTCCACTCCCCGCTGCTTGTGTTCCCTCTCTGATTCTCCCTCTCCCACTCCCCCTGCTTGTGTTCCCTCTCTTGCTGTCTCTCTCTCTGTCAAATAAATAAATAAAAATATTTAAATAAGATAAATTAAATTAAATACTAGCAAATAATATGTTCCTTTCAATGAATGTAGCAGATAGTCCTTTCAGCATTTATTGAGACCTTACTTAAATATTTAGTTCCTTTATGGTCTCACATGTTAATTAAATCATTCATCACAGTAATGCAAAGTACTGTGATATGTTTATACTTGCAAGTTTTCTAAAGTAAATGTTCAAAGGAAAAGGAGAGGAGGGTAATCACTTCCCTCATTTTCAACAGGAAGAATCAAGCCTCTTATTTTTAATTTGTATTTTTCCCTTACAATGTTCATCAGCTCAGGAAACCAGCCTATTATCTTTAAGTCAGACCTATAGGAACTCAGACCACCATCTCTAGTAACAATCCAGGAAGCCAAGCAATAATCCTGTAATAATCAGTCCCAAGTGGCCAAGATTTGATTAGTAACTGACAGCTTTCCTAATACTTTCCTTGCTCCAAACTTAGGACCAACCAGGGAAAGCCAAATATGCTCCCCTAACCGATCACAGAGGACACCTTGCTTCTAGATAGACTGTCTACAGCTTCCCCATGCCAACAGCCTCCAATCAAGGCATACCTGAAGCCTTCCTTTTTTTCCACTATAAAGCTTTCTCACTTTTCCGTCTGCCTTTGAGTCTCTGCCAAAACTCAAGTGATGACAGCTGACTTCCTTGGGATAGCAAGCTCTGAACAAATAGCCTTTGCTTATTGTCATTTAGTTGGTCTTCATTTATTTCCACTCTAGAGTTTAAATTTTGCAAAATAAAAAGTTGAGGGAAAATGGAAGAAATACAGACAAATAAAGAAAAAAGTAATTAAAAACAATCCTAAGATCACTAGTAGGGGTCAAGTTAGAAGTCAAGAACTTCTAACTGGCCAGAGCACTCTGAAACATGCCTTTTTGATGTTGTTCTCTGGAACGGGCTAGTGGAATGTACTCTTGGAACCCCCTGAGTCAGGCCAACCCTAGTGAGCTGAGGGCAGCTGCATGGCTGGAAGAATGAGAAAGATTGATGTAAGGTCCTGAGACAAACTTCAGGGGTAGGAAATAGACCGTATGTAGATAGGGTGTATTGGGCAAAAGTTTATTTATCCTGTGAGAAGTTTATTTATCTCTGTGAAGGAGAGACAAAAAAAAACCGCATCATGCCCATGGGTGTTGCCCTGGCTTCTCCTCCTGGAATGCTCCTTTGAGCATTTTAAATTCCTTTTAGATGTGTGACTAGCAGTCTACGGTTATATGGAAGAAATCAGTCCATACGGGGAATAGAAGTGAGCTTGCTGAGTTGTGGCAGGATGAGGGTGGGGAAACAGAGTATAGGAAAAGGTAAGAGGAGCCAAGAATGCAACAGGAGAATAAGAGAGGAGGAGAAACAGCGAGCAGGGAGGGGAAGAGAAAGCTGTTGGGGAGACAGTTTTGACGGGTTAGCAATTTTTCCTAAGGCCAGTGTCTCTGAATAAAAGGACAATAATAAAGATGGTAATAACAGTGATGAGAGTAATGAGCCCTCATTTCCAAAACAAGGATCCTTCCTCTCTGCAAGGTTAAATAACTGACCCAGGTGTTTTCTAACCACTACACTACATACTCAATGTCTACACACACCAACACAACACTCCACCTATGAGTCAACATTTGTTTTGGTTTGATTTTCCTGCCCCAGAGAAAAAGTCAAGCACCCTGCCAGTTCCTTAAGAATTATGACACCTGTTTTTAGGTCCAAAGGGATGACCATGCTGATTACCTTGGAGGTTTCCACCAGTAAAATGCTTTGTGTGGGCAAATGGGTTACAGCAACCGATTCTGGATTCTCCAGAGCAGAGAAGTCAGTTCAAAGCCTTTTTTTTGGTAAGATTTTATTTATTTGTCGGGGGCGGGGAAGGGGGGAGCAAAGCCTTGCAGTTCTCTTGCAGATGAGGATATTGTCGGGTAGAGAAAGACTGAGGTTTGAGCACCATGGGAGCATTGGGAGGAACAGCCCTTGTCAAGCCACAGAAGAGCCTATCACCGTCCTGGCCCTGAACAGTTGGATATGTTCATCTTATCTTAGGACAACATTGTGAGGTCTCTCCATGACTCATCCCTGAACCAAGAATATCTGCCACAAATGCCTGATTTTACCTATCTAGAGATTTCTCTTCCTCAAAAATTTGTAAGTTCGGTAGCAGCATGTTTTATACTGACAGTGAAAATTAAAGGACACAATGGTTGCCAGGTGAACTGCACGCGGTATCTCTCCCTATCGGATGGGGGCCCCCACGTGTGGCGCGATGATGATCTGGTGGAAGTCAATGGTGCCTGAGATGAAAGAACTCACTTGAAGCAGAACAAAGGAGATAGAAGTTTACCGAATACACCTTAAGACAGCCGCAGGTAGGAGAGCAAAGGACAGACAGCAAGGAGGGAGTGGTGGGCGGCTGTATTTAAAGGGGGGAAGGTGAAGAGGTATGGGGAATGTATGGAATTTTCCCTTTTTTGGTAACTGTGCCTGGTTGTAAGTAGCCCATTGGTTAGTGAGGGCTTATGGATATTCTGATATGGGTCACCTAATGGGCTTGTCTGTATTCAGCCAGGGGTTATCAGGGGCCCTTTCACCTTGATCAAGTTTCCATTGCTCAAGCCTGCTGCCCGAAAGCAACCTCTATGCTGTGGAGACCCAGGGCCCTGGGGCCTCAACCCAGCCAGAACCAAAGAAGCTGTGGAAGGTTCTTGGTCTTGTCATGAGAAATCATTCAAGGACAGACATACAACACAGCAGATGAGCGAGCAGCACAAGTGGGAAAGTTTATTCAGGCAAAAAACCCACTCTTTTTTTTTTTTTTAATTTATTCATTTTTTCTTTTTTTATTCTTATGTTAATCCCCATACATTACATCATTAGTTTTAGATGAAGTGTTCCATGATCCATTGTTTGTGCACAACACCCAGTGCTCCATGCAGAATGTGCCCTCCTCAATACCCACCACCAGGCCAACCCATCCTCCCACCCCCCTCCCCTCTAGAACCCTCAGTTTGTTTTTCAGAGTCCGTCTCTCATGGTTCATCTACCCCTCCGATTTCCCCCGCTTCATTCTTCCCCTCCTGCTACCTTCTTCTTCTTCTTCTTCTTCTTCTTTTTTTTCTTAACATATATTGCATTATTTGTTTCAGAGGTACAGATCTGAGATTCAACAGTCTTGCACAATTCACAGCGCTTACCAGAGCACATACCCTCCCCAGTGTCTATCACCCAAAAAACCCACTCTTGAGACACGAGTGCAGGCGAGCTCAAGAGTGAGATCAAGAGAGAGCACTGCATCCCCGGGGTTTGGGTTTCTATGTTTTACCTGCAGTTGTTAACTAGGGGGAGGAATATTCATTAGTTGGGGTGAGGAGCAGGGTTTCCCACTTGTTCTTGCTAACTGGGTCAGGGGTTTCCTGTCTTGGCCTCCACCCTCTTGGTCCCCTGTGGCTTGGTGCCCCTGCTTATGGAGTGCCCCCTGCCGGGACAGGCCTCTGACTCTGATAGCTGGCTGTGACTTCGTCTTTGTCGACTTCCCAACTATTCTGTTAGAACCTAACTGCCTACTCTAACACAAAGAATCACAGGCTTACAGATTTCTTATAAACTTTATGATCGTGGACAAATGAAAACATTAAAAAATAGTGGGTACAAGAGCCGGTGGGCAGAGAGTCTAAATCTTACTAAACAGAATTGGTTCACTCCTTGGGGTTGCATGAATGAGCACTTTTTCCCCCAATGTTCTCATCTATGATTGTATTTGCAGTAAGAAAAAAGTACAAGATCTTTCTCAATTAATTTTTAGTTCCTGTTTACTAGCTTATATAAACAAGGTTTTCAAAAAGTGAAAATCCTTTTTAAAAAACTATATTATTTTCATACCAAAGATGTGCATAAATCTGTATATGTCTTTAAGGAAGGATTAAACTCTTTCTCCCCAATACCCTTTTTCCCTACTTGATCCTACCCCTCAACCTTTGTGAGGGAGGCATTAATTCCAAAATACAAAGTTCAGGTTTGGGCTCTGGATTCAGAAAGGACAAAACCGTGGTAAATCTCTTTTCACCTTCCCCAGATTTTACCACAATAGCAAGTGAACGGAGTGCATAATCTGTCCATCAGACACCCTCTCTCTGTACCTCTTATTTCTCAGGTGGGTCTCCTGTGTGCCCAAATGTCTGGAATTCCTGTATCTGCAACCTTTCTGGGCACCAGAGGCACGGGAGGCAAGAGACGACAAGAGAGCCTGGTAGTGGCTGTTCTCGAAACGGAGTCTTTTAGAAGCGTTGACAGAACATGAAGAAAATCTAATTTGTGGGAGAATATCTTGGATTTTTGCTCGGGCCAAACAAAGTTCTATTTAATGCTTCGGGATGCTGGCTTTACTATAGGCTTGTATAAGATGAGAGGTAGAGAGGCACTGGGGACGAGGAGGCTCCATAGCTCAGGGGTTAGAGCACTGGTCTTGTAAACCAGGGGTCGCGAGTTCAAATCTCGCTGGGGCCTGTGGTCCTTTTTTCTCCGAATCTCGTTCCAGACGCCTGAGGAGATAAGCCGGCAGGACTATCAGAGGGAGGGTTCCAAGGCCGCAGAAGCTCCCAGGCCTTTCGCAGCGCCTGCGGAGACGTTCAGGCAGTGCCTGATCTACTTCCCCTGCTGCTCTCGGGTTCTGGGTCCACCATAGAAGCTAATAAAGGACTTCTGTAGCGTGAGGCTTAGGCTTTCTGGGTAAACAAGCACGCATTCCTTCCGACAGAAGGCACTCGAATACAGTTTTTCTGGAAACGCCTAGCGACGGGAACGAGCCTTGAGGCAGAGTTAAAAGCCGCCTATAGGGTGGCTCGTTGGTCTAGGGGTATGATTCTCGCTTAGGGTGCGAGAGGTCCCGGGTTCAAATCCCGGACGAGCCCTGCTTTTGCCTCGATTCTGCTTTAGAAAGTTGCAACGGAAGGCTCCCTGACCGATGTGAAATAGCAAAGTAGACACAGCCGCGAGCTGGCCTTGGATTTCTGCCTGAGCAAGTGTTTCCTCACTCTTCCTGGGCCGACCGGCGGGCGGGCGGATCATTCTACCGCCTCGGAGTGCCTCCGTCGCGAAATGGGAACGGTAACGCTTTGCCGTCCCCTGCCTGACTCCAGGGATCTCGGTCAGTCACGTAAAATAGTGTGTGGGGAATTTCTTGGAAACTTTATATCCTACCAAATATACGGAGCTCTTTTCTTTCCTGCGAAGGAACTGGGGCTGATGCATGCTGACACCGTCACCGTTCTACAAATGTATGATGCGTTAGCCTTTAAAAAGAATTTTTAGGTGTGGTCACATAGCAGTGTCTTTCTTTTTTTCTTTTCCTTCCTCCCTCCCTCCCTCCCTTTCTCTTCCCTTCCTCCCTCCCTCCCTCCTTCTTACTCATTCTGTTCTGGCTACACTGGCCTTCTGACTGTTTCTCAAATACATGGCCCTTGTTTCCTGTTCTGGACCTTTCACTTGCTGTTTCCTCTTCTTGGAATATAATTTCCTCAGATATTTGTTTAACGTCCTCTTTAATTCCTCCTGTGCTCAAATGTCACGTCTTTAGAGACAACTTCCTTGATCATCCTTTCCAGAATAACCCCCAATTGTCACTATTCCCTACATTATTTTCTTCACAGCACTTACGTTTGTTTCTTTTTTTTTTCTTTTTTTCCCCCTATTAGGATTTAAGCTCCAGAAGGCCAAAGATTTTATTATGCTTGCATCTGTACCCTAAGCACTTAGCACTGTGTATGGTATGTAGTGGGTGATCAATGTGTGAATGAATGAATGAATGAATGAATGAATAAATGTTGCCATATTCCTGGACATACCTGCTGGCCTCCAGAAACCACAATTAAACATTTATCTCTGGCTTCTGTAGATTCATATTAAAATCTTCCCAAAGGATAGGAACAATGGCTATGGGCTTAAATTAAAAATGGAAAGCCTAACTTGATCATCTCTCCACTTGGGCCCAGGTATCCAATTCAGGCTTCTTTTCAAAAACTACCAAATTGCTTATCTGCAGACATGAGAATTACAAATGTCTGTATTGATAAATAACAAGACTTTCATATAGACTTCTTTGCTCCCTGAGGCTTTCTGGAGACAAAGTTTGATCTTTTCTCATCTAATCTGTAGTGGAGTTTCAACACAGATGGGAGAAAAGAAAGGGTAGATCCTGTAGTCTTTAATGTGGCAAAATATGTATTTAAGTAACGGAAACACTTAACATTTTTTGACCACCAGACTCTGCGCTAAGCACCTTATGTGTATGAACTAATTTTCATGAACTTTCCGTGAGGTACGCAGTATAATCATCTCCATTTTACATGTCAGGAAGGTGAGGCACAGAGAACATAAGCCACCTGCCTAAGGCCACACAGCTAGTAATGTGAGAACTGCAGCTCTAGTTTTCTAAGTGCAGAGCTGGCCCCTCAGCCTCCTCCCCACATCACTGCATTGCCTTCCTTAGAGGGCATTTCTCTTCCGCTTGATGATGTCTTACAATGTTTCAAGACTGTTTTGCGATGGTATGGCTTACTCCTCCAGTTTGGTCAGTGGGCTTCCCTTGTGAGCTGGCAATATGTTTTATTCATCTTTTTTGTACTCCTCAACGGTTGAACAGTGTCAATAACAAAACAGATCAAACCTTGCTCTTTGGTTGAGTGAAGAAAGACAAAGCAAAGGTTATAGGTTGATGATATTAAAGGACTAGCACTTTACCTCTGGGAAACCATGGGTTCAAAGGCATCATTATAATCTTGCGATGGTATTATGGTCTTTAGTAAGAACTCTGATATTTGAAAGGCTAAAAAATATGAGAAGTTGCGAAACAGTGCATACCCAGAGTCCCACCAACTATAGAAAGCGGTTGGGCGCGAAAGGAAGGCGGAGATTCACTGCCCTAACGTGGCTACACCAAGGCAGTCCTCGCTGTCTGTCACAAACGGTTTCAAAAAACGGATGGCAGCGGTGGGATTCGAACCCACGCCCCCGAAGAGACTGGAGCCTTAATCCAGCGCCTTAGACCGCTCGGCCACGCTACCTGCCGAGCATCCAGGCCGAAGCACATTCTCTACTCGTCGCCTCTTCCCGGCTCCCCGCCCTCCACCCCATGGTTCATCTATTTGCAGGTTGCCCGGGTTCTTGCTTCTTTTTTTGCATTCCTTCCTGGTTGGTTCGGCTTTTTTCTTTCACGCCGCAGTATTTGAGATTGGTGGAAAGAGCCGTACCGCGCGGCCCGGCCCGAGACAGGACAACCTCCGCGAGGTCTAGGTGTTCGGAGCGCCTGCCCGGGGCCGGGCACAGGCGGGTCCCCCGGGAGAGTCGGGGCCCTCTCGGGTCTCGCGGGGCCCCCCCACGGAGGGCGTCACGCGGTGGGGGCTGTCGCTCCGCCGCCGATGCCGAGTCCGGGGCCGGCCGGAGACGCCCGGAAGGCGCCTTCCGTGGAGCCCAAGGCCGGGCCGGAGACGCCCGAGGCTGGCCGAGCCCAGGAGCCGTCAGCAGGCTGCCTCCCCGCCGGCCGCGGGCAGCCCTCCCGGCGAGGCGCGTCCTCCCCTCCGCACGCCCCCGGGGCCGCCCCGCAGCCCGTGACCGTCCCTGAGGCGATGGCCTCCCACCCCTGCCGCAGCATCTCTGGCTCCCTCCCGAGCGAAAACGTGCGGGAATTATTCTCGTTGATGCGGGGGTGTTTGCCGAAGCAGATCTGTAGTCTAGGGGCACCGCCTTCCGGAATTGGGGCGAGGGAGCCTGCAGGGATTGGTTCATCCGCAAGGCGTCACCCCATGCCCACAGTTGCAAAAAGGAGCCTTTCCAGCCACCTGCGGACGTGGCTAAAATTTTCTTTACTAAACTTTGGAAACGGGAAGACGGTTATGTGTGGCTCGTTGGTCTAGGGGTATGATTCTCGCTTAGGGTGCGAGAGGTCCCGGGTTCAAATCCCGGACGAGCCCTGCTTTTCTCCTCTTGTCACGACCATCAGACTTCAGGGAGCCCCATGTGTAATGTTACTGAATGGACACCAGTGTATGCTCGACTAGTTCAGATTTATATACTTAATCTTTAGACAAGTGCTCTTGGTGTTACAAAATCAGGATAAATACCAGATGTTATTACGTATAATTTATATAGCATTTCTTTTACAAAATCACTATTTCTAAAATCGACCGTCATTTCTCTTCTGCAGTTTTTGTTGTTATCCAAAAATCGTTCATTCAGGACTGGGCGAGGGGTGTTTTATATCAGTAATTTTGCATAACCCTCAGTTTTCCTCCACTGCAATCATGGGGGCCCTTCTTTGGGTGCTAGGACCTCGGAGGGTCAGCAAATGTGGCAAGCTGTCTTGTCACATAAAGCCTGGGCTCCCTCCCTCCTATTTGGAGGAACTGCAAAATAATCTTGGAATCATCCATTAGCCCTCTCTCACAACCCACATTCAAGCCTTTACCATACGATGTTGGCTGTACAGTTAGAATCTTTCCAGAATCCAAACACTTATCACCTGCGCCACCCCCGCCGTAGCCTAAGCTGCCACCATCTCTCATCTGTGCTGTTGCAATCGTCCCCCCACCCCCCCCACCCCCCCGCTTTCAGGTCTCTGGCTGGCCCTTGTGCCCCTTCAGGCCATTCTCAACAGAACAGACAGAACAATCTTGTTGAAACCGAGGTCAGAGCTGGTCATTTCTCTGCTTTTAAAACCCTCTGTGCATCTTCATTTAATTCAGCATAAAATCAAGGCTCCTTGTCATGGCTTAAAAAATCTCTACGTGATTTTGCTGCTTCTTGGACTCCCCTCACCTCACTGACCTCATCTCCTACAGCTTACTCCTTCCAGGTGGCAGCATTCCAACGACATTAGCCCCTAGTGCGCCTCAGAAATTCCCACCTCAGGGCCTTTGCACATGCCCTTCTCTCTGTCTTGAGTCTTATCTCCCTCCTGCCTGCACGGCTCAGTTCCTTCATTGCTTTTAAGAACCCCAACACAGATGTTATTACCTACCAGAGAGGACTTCTCTGACCACCCACATGAGATAGCACCCACCTCTTTGCTGTCTGTCTGCCTTTCCCTAAGTTCCCTCTTTGCACATATCACCACCTGACTTTGGCTGCTGCTGTTGTTGCTTTTCTTAATTCTCCCTTTCCCACCGCCAGAATGGCAGCTCCATGAGAATAGGGTTTTTTACTGCTGACGTCTCAGAGGCTGAAACAGTTCTTAGCACCTGATACTTGATAAATATTTGGTGAATGCATTGTATGAATTGTTTTAAATCACAAAGTTATACAGGTTGGTAAGGAATGCCTGATCCTGTAGCACCGGGGGAGGTAGGAGCAGGGAGGTACTGGGGGCTTGAATGGAGAGAGGGCTCCTGCAGTGGGGGGAATGTGCCATTTTTGGGAAAGGCTGAGGGCGGGGGCATGCCTGGAATATATTCTGTGGCAGCTCTCCTTTTGGGCCACAGTATGCCCTATCAATGTTTTAAAGAAGCCTTGAAAGGCTCTTCCAGCTGGACATACAGGAAGGCATAAAATAGGCTCCGGGAAGCTGTGAAATGGGTACCAGTGCCATTGATTTCCTGTTGCAAACCTGCTCCAGGCAGAGCGGCTTAAATACAGGGCTGCTTTAGGCTTTGATCACTTTCAGCCAATTCTGAACCAGATGGTATTTGGGGGTTACACTCTAAGGTGTCAAATCAGATACTTGATTTGATAAGATGAAGAACAAAAGTCCACAACAGGGACATGAGAGAGGAAGAGGCAAACTAAGGTTAGGGAAGGAGTTGTACAACCAACGGGACTTCATCAACCTCATTTGACCATCGTTTGTGATGAGGGATCACTGTGAATATGAGTCCTAAGGAAATATTGCTGGCATGCTAGGAGGATTTATGGAGCAGAGGGTGAGAACTTCTGCTGGTCACAAAACATGCGTGGAAGCTGGAATCTGCCCCCTATAACAGGTACTGTCATGGGTCTTCCTTTTAGGGGTCTTAAAGGAGAGACAGTAGATTAAAGCTAATTTCTGGGGACCCCCACTACTCTTGCTGATTCTTCTGTGTGCATGATATGAAGGTGGAACTTATAGGGAAGAGAGCTGTGTTATCATCCAGGGAGATGGTGCTCATGCAGTTAAGCTGAACTATTTATTTTTTTTTAAGTAGGCTCCACACTGGGTGCGGCCAAAGTGGGGCTTGAATTCACAACCCTGAGATCAGGACCTCAGCTGAGATCAAGAGTTGGAGACCTAACCAACTGAGCCACCCGGGTGCCTCTAAGCTGAATTATTTATTAAGGTGGATGGCATCTCTTGGATCTGGAGGGAAATCAGAAAATTGAGCCAGCACTGCTAGTAAAACTCTGGAGTTGGTCTTTAACAGCTGAAGTGAGTTGTTCAGAGAGAGAATCTTAGATTTGAGGCTTGAATAGTAGTAATTAGAGGTGAACCAACGTTTTTCCTTCCTTTCATTGATCTTTCTGACCTTATGTCTGTGTGGTGCTAGAGGGTCCTACCCAAAGTATCAGAAAAGGTGACTGAGTTTTACATATAGCTTTTGACACTAGCATTAAAAGAGCAAAATCTTTTAGGTCATTCACTTTTGCCTTCTTCGACTCAGTCAATATTTACTAAACATTTATTGAACGAACATTGTCAAACATCTATTGTATTCCAGGTACTGTGCTTGGAGCAGAGATTACTGCGGGGACCCAGACAGATGTGGTTTCTACCCTCATGAAACAACCAGATAATTTTAGAAACCGGGAAATATAATTAATTTATTGTGCTAGTGATAAGGGCCACAACGAAAAAATACAGAGTAGTATGCAAGCAAAACAGAGCCTGTTCACTTACTCTGGGGTTTCTGGGAAGGCTTGTCTGAGGAAAGGAGGGACCCACAGGATTTAACCAGGCAGAATGGGGACGGGGAGTGGAGTCAGGAACATTCCATAATGAGAGAACTAGATGTTAAGAACCTTGAGTTGGGGGGTGCCTGGGTGGCTCTGTCGTTAAGCTTCGGCCTTCGACTCAGGTCATGATCCCACGGTCCTGGGATCGAGCCCCATATCAGGCTCCCTGCTCCACGGGAAGCCTGCTTCTCCCTCTCCCACTCCCCCTGCTTGTGTTCCCTCTCTCACTGTGTCTCTCTCTGTCAAATAAATAAATAAATAATCTTTAAAAAAAAAATTAAGGGGCGCCTGGGTGGCTCAGATGGTTAAGCGTCTGCCTTTGGTTCAGGTCATGATCCCGGGGTCCTGGGATGGAGCCCCGCATGGGGCTCCCTGCTCAGCGGGTGGCCTGCTTCTCCCCCCTCCCTCTGCTTCTTCCCCTGCTCATATTCTCTCTCTCTCTGTATCTCTGTGTCTCGAATGAATAAATTTTAAAAAATTTAAAAATTTAAAAAATTTTAAAAAAAGAACCTTGAGTTGGAAGGAAGCTTGGTGAGTTTAGGGAACTGAAAGGAGGAGTGTATGGAGGGATAAAGAGAGACAGACAGAGAGACACAGAGAGAGTGGTTTGAGGTGAGGCTCTCTATACAAGGTCTGGTAGGCAGAGGTCAGGACGGTGGTCATTATTTTAAGACTACGAAAAGCCATTGACACATTTTTGGTGGGGATGGGGGTGCACACCACAGGTCCAGAAACAGATTTGTGTTTTAAAAAGATTACTGTGGTATAATAAGGTTGACAAAAAGCCATGGGGGAGCGCCGTTTCAGCTTCTAATAAGCACAGAGTCCTCCTGCATCAGGAAATGTTATGGCTGGATGGCTTTTACCAGCTCTAAAATTATCAGTTGTTTTCACCGCGTGTATTCCAGTTCCCAGCCACTATTAAAGGAGGTCGGTGAGAGCCATGGAATTAAGCTCAGGGCCACAGAGTTAGTTAGTGGCAGAGCCAGTGTCAGGACAGGAACCTAGCTTTCGGGCTCCCAGGCCCTGTTCACGACTTGGGGCTTTTCACTGGGAGGCTGAGATTGAGAAGGGAGCTGGTTTATTTGTTTGTGTTTTTAAATGAATCTGATTCTTTAGGGCCTCAATGATTATGTGGGGTCAGGGGACAATCATTCCTCTTCTTTCAGGGAATCTTATCTGATTTTCAGGGGAGCTGGAACTGGCCGGGAGAGGAGAGCAGAGCCTGGGAGTGTATGAAAGATCTGACTGTCCTTGGAGGTGCTCTGGGGAAGGCTGGGTTAATGGTCCTTCCTCAATGAGTGTTCAAAGGAAGCTGCTGGGGGGCTCGGCCTGGGGACACACATGAGAAGCCAGATATGCTAAGATCAAAGCATTCTCAGAAGTGGAAATCTGAATGGACAGGGGGCCTACCAAGTAGCTGTTAGAAAGACAGGCTTAGTGAATTGTGCAAGACTGTTGAATCTCAGATCTGTACCTCTGAAACAAATAATGCAATATATGTTAAGAAAAAAAAAAAGAGGAAGAAGAAGGTAGCGGGAGGGGAAGAATGAAGTGGGGGAAATCGGAGGGGTAGACGAACCATGAAAGACGATGGACTCTGAAAAACAAACAGGGTTCTAGAGGGGAGGGGGGTGGGAGGATGGGTTGGCCTGGTGGTGGGTATTGAGGAGGGCACATTCTGCATGGAGCACTGGGTGTTATGCACAAACAATGAATCATGGAACACTTCATCTAAAACTAATGATGTAATGTATGGGGATTAACATAAGAATAAAAAAAAAAAAGAAAGACAGGCTTAGATGGAACACTATATCAAAAACTGATGATGTAATGTATGGTGACTAACATAACATAATAAAATAAAATAAATAAATAAAATTAAAAAAAGAAAAAGAAAAGAAAGAAAGACAGGCTTAGGCAACCTCCCCTTCAACCTGACCTCTCCTGGGCCATGGCCTGGTGGCAGTCATTTCAGAGATACACATAAAGTTACAAAACACAACAAAAAGGGCTTCCTTTGACCCCAAGGGAGAACAGGATCTCCCCTGTTCACAACTTGGGGCTTTTCACTGTGAGGCTCAGATTGAGAGCCTCTGATCTGATTCTGAACACGGCCTGCCCAACTCAGGAGCAGCTTGTTCTTGGACACACACCAGCTCTAGTCTGATGCTGTCACCTGGACAAAACCAGTGGGAGGGCAGTTGGCAGGTGGCCCAGGGGCTTAGAAAGGTATCTCCTGAATCCTGCAGGTAACAGCTTGTCTAGGGACCTGCTCTGCAGTTGCCAAAGGTAGCCAACAAACCCCTCAAGAAGAGGGGTGCTTCATGCTTCTTGCCCCCCCCCTTTTGGGTAATAGTAAGTGTTCTTGATTTGGGCAGGTGTGTGTCCCTTTGAGCAAAATGTCAATTTCCTAAGCCATTTCACAGGGTTACTCCATGTCCACCACATTCCTGAATCAGAGCTCCACCTCCCCACTTCTGGGCCTGGTGGCCAGGAGCCAGCCCCCCTCGTTTCCCCACTGCTCACCCTGACTCCAGGCTGAGAGGTGGAGACCACATCTCTACTCCCTCTGTGTGTGGGGGGAAATAGAAGTCATAGCCAGAAAACTGTCATCTGAAGAGAATAGCCATCAGGGTCATTTAAATTTAGCTCAGAAACTCAGTTTGTGACAGCAGGAAGGGAACCTTACGGAGTCAAATTCTTCCTTTATTCTTTTCTCCTACCTCCACTTGAGAAATGAAGGAACTCAGACTCAGAGGTGACACGACTTTCCCAAGATCACACAGCTAGTCCGTGGCAGAGGAAGAAGAGGATTCCAAGTCTTTTCCCTTGTTCGTCTGTTGACCAACACCAGACAGAACGGCAAGCTGCGGAATAAATGTGTGTTTATTTGGGTCTTAGGGATGGCCATCTGGAAGGCACCGAGTGGACCAAAAGCGTGCTCTGCCGAGACAAGGGAGGTTAGGGTATTTAAAGAGAAAAGAGAGAATTTACAGGAGTTGTTTTTCATGAAATGTGATTGGAGCTAGCTGCAATAATGCTGAGCTATTAGAATGTGACTCGAGAATCACAGGCAATGGTTGCAAAAGAGTGTTTGTGGCCTTGTGGCCAAGGCGTGTGGCTGTTTTTCAGGATGTTGTTTGCACGGGGCCTGAGGTTCGGGTTCCACTTGCGTGAAGACGCACTTCAGGCTTCCTTCCCCAACAGCTCCGGGCTCCATTTTCCAGCCCCTTCACCTGTCTGACTCCATCTTAAGAGTTTTCTTTCACACACCCACTCTGCAAACACTTTTTGATCACCTGTGAAGTACCGGGCAGTGTGCTAGAGGGAACAGGTTCATTGTTCTGAATCTCCAGAAGCCCACAGCATGTGGGAAAGAAGGCCAAATAAACCTTTTGCAGCCCCACACAGCAATCACTAAGCCTAAATTACGTACAGGAAGCATGCAGAAGGGTTTCTCAAGGAGACTCAAGGAGGAGATGGAGGTGGGTTAATTTAAAGAAAGATTCCTGGAGGAGTTGGTAAGGCCCCATGCCCTTTGCACTGCACTTAGAGATATTTCCTGATACAGGGGCTTACTTTGGCTGCCTGAGAGTTTGTGGGAGCCAGCATAGACTTCCTCACAGGTGAGGCCCACTTTCAAGATTAGAAAGAAACCTATCGGGGTGCCTGGGTGGCTCAGTTGGTTAAGCATTGGTTAACTCACTCATTCACTGACTCTTGGTTTCAGCTCAGGTCATGATCTCAGGGTCATGAGATTGAGCTCCTTGTCCAGCTCCAGGATTGGTGTGAAGTCTGCTTGAGATTCTCTCCCTCTTCCTCTGCCCCTCCCCACCCCCCTAATAAATACATAAAAGAAAGACGAAAGAAAGAAAGAAAGAAAGAAAGAAAGAAAGAAAGAAAGAAAGAA
>NW_023270839.1:9462770-9515095 GCF_011800145.1 Mirounga leonina
GAAAGAAAGAAAGAAAGAAAGAAAGAAAGAAAGAAAGAAAGAAAGAAAGAAAGAAAGAAAGAAAGAAAGAAAGAAAGAAAGAAAAGGAAGAAAGAAACCGGGGCACCTGGATGGCTCAGTCGTCTGGGGTCTGCCTTCTTAGGCTCAGGTCATGATCTCTGGGTCCTGGGATTGAGCTTTGCATCAGGCTTTCTGCTGAGCAGGAGTCTGCTTCTCTTTCTCTCCCTCTGCCCCTCCCCATCGCTCATTCTCCCTCTCTCTCTCTCTCTCAAATAAGTGGATAAAATCTTTAAAAAAAAGAAAGCAAAAAAGCAAGCAAGCTATCATCTGACTGTTCTCCACACTAGGGTAGGAGGTGAAAATGGTTTGGGAAGGCTCCTTAGTGGAAATGAATAGGGAAAAAAGAAATCAGATCCCAAGGTAGAAGTACTTCCAACCTTTTAACCTTCAGGGAGGGGCTAGAAGGTGGAAGCTGGGTGATAGAGAAGTGGGCATGAATGGTGGGGGAGGAGAGCCCCTTCTGCCCTAAGTGACCTTCCTCAATGCAAGCCATTCCCAGCTCCTCACTACCAGCTCCCACCCCCACCTGGCCCTGCTGCTAACCCACAGGCACGTTGGCACTTCTCCTGCACTCCTGCCTGGCCCTGGAACCTCCCTCCCTGGTGGACCCACACCACCCCAGTTCACCTCAATGATCCCCTATGAAATGACTTCCAGACTTGCTGAAAGAGCACAGGTAATTGAGCACCACAACTAAGGAACACAGACCAATCCTCCCTCCTCCAAGGTTCGTTTGGGGGCAGGTCCTCCCACTGTCCAGGGAGGGAGATACTCCAGGGAGCTGCTTTAGTCATGTGACATGAGGCAAGTGCATACCCTTTGTCTGGGTACTGAGTATTCCGTATTATAATGTAAAAGTCAGTTTTACTGTGGAATGGGTGAAACGCTTTAGAAATTATGCTGTTTACCAATTCGGAGCTCATCTATTGTGGTGACCCTTAAACATCCGCGTGCGTTATAATCACCAGAGATGGCCTACTGATTACAAATGCAGATTCCAGGGCCTCACCTCCAGAGACTTTGATTCAGTAGGTCTGGGGTAAGGCCCAGGTTTCTGTATTTTTAATTAGAAGCCAAGAAACTCTGATGCATTTCACTTAGAAGCCACCTCCCTCCACCACATATATACATATGTATTTTTTTAATCTGTGAGAGCCAGGCAGTGGTAGGCCAAGGAGCGGTTAAGGGCCGGTGATGAGGTCATTAACCCTCCCCCGATACACTCTGCAACGACTGTCCTTTCCCATTCTATTATAGAGGCAATTCATGCTTCCTCAGCTTTTGGAGAAGCACTCAGAAAATGCATCTTCAAGAAGAGTGCCCCGAGCGCCTCCTTGTGGCACGATCACTGTCTCCTGCCTCCTCCACGGAAATTCTGTGGTCACCACTAGAGGGGGCGGGAGCCCCAGGATTTGAAGAAAAGGAGATATAAACCAGGGGATAATGGGACTAAGCAAACCCCATATCAGAATGACCAAGGAAGGGCGTCTGGGTGGCTCAGTTGGTTGGACGACTGCCTTCGGTTCAGGTCATGATCCTGGAGTCCCGGGATCGAGTCCCGCATCGGGCTCCCTGCTCAGCAGGGAGTCTGCTTCTCCCTCTCTCGCTCCCCCCTCTCATGTGCTCTCTCTCTCTCTCTCAAATTAATAAATAAAATCTTAAAAAAAAAAAGAATGACAAAGGAAAGGGACATTCAAAGGGAGTTCTAGTGAAGGTCTGCTGATGGTTGCTGGAAGTAGTCCATGGGAATTAGTGTTAAGATTTTTTTTTTTTTTAAAGATTTTATTTATTTATTTGAGAGAGAGAGAATGAGAGAGAACACATGAGAGGGGATAGGGTCGGAGGGCAAAGCAGACTCCCTGCCGAGCAGGGAGCCCGTAGTGTTAAGATTTTTCTCTCAACCCCATATCCTTGTGTTTTGCGGGCGTTAGAGAACATAGGGCGGCCTGTAGCCAGGCTTTGGGAGGAGGGTGAAGCAGCCAGATGCTGAAGTCCCACGGGGAGAAGCACTTATGAGAAGCCAGGGATGAATAGCAAGGAAGTCTGAAAAATCAGTTTTGGACAAGAAATTTTAAAAGCACTCCTCAGAGAGCTTCTAAAACATTTTGGGAAGGGAACTAAAATTATAGTAGCAGTGAGGGATGCGGTTTGGATTTTTCTTTCTTTTTTTTTTTTTAGAGAGGGGGGGAGGGGCAGAGGGAGAGCAAGAACCTTAAGCAGGCTCCACACCCAGAGCAGAGCCCAACTCGGGGCTCGATGTCACAACCCCGAGATCATGACCTGAGCCGAAATCAAGAGTTGGATGCTTAACCAACTGAGCCACCCAGGTGCCCTTGGAATATTTTTATATGAATATTAAAGGAAGGACAATCCCCCAAATCTAACAAATTGGAACTATTTAAGTTAGGTTCCCTTTGTTTATTGTTTCCTGGGTTCCCACTCAGATGCTATCTGTGGCTCCTAGCCCTTGCATCATTTCCCAAACTGATGTTCCATGGAACCCTGTTCCTTTGGATGTTAATAGTGTTAACCAGTTAATAGTCAAATGAAGCTCCATGCTCAAATCAGTTTGTAAAATTCTGAATAAAATGAAATTAGTCAAGCTTCTCAGAATCTCATGCTTTGTGAATCTTGTGATTCTCCAAGGGAAGGAATCTTAATAAGCAATGTTTCTGAAACTTATGATCAGGACACTTTTTTCCTTGAAGCGCACTCATTAACATTTTCCAGAACAGTGTTTGCCTGAAGGCAAGTAGGAAAAGTGCTGCTAGTTCTCCCCTTCTTCCTTAGTCATAGGGCACCAGAATTTGAGCCAGGCACAGGCTCACCCCGAATACACCCATCGTTTGCCACTGTCCCTTGCAGTTGGATGTGACCAGGTGGCCAGGTTATTGCCAATGAGACGTAAGGGGGGATGGTGTGGGAAACTGGGGGATGTGTCCCTAGAAAGCAGTGCCCTGCCCCTTTGGTGCCTTGCTTCCCCCTGGTGGCGGGATGCCGACATGACAGCTAGAGCTTGCGCAGCCGTCTGGACCGGGACGGAGAAGCCAGGCGCTGGGGCTGAAGTCCAGCACCCTGGAGCACCTCGCCAATCCCGGACTAACTACCCCGGGCTCTCTTTTACATGAGAAATAAACTTCCTTCTCGTTCAGACTACTATCGCTTTGTGTTTTCTGTCATTAGTTGCCATTGGGGAGCTAATAACCTCTTTAGGTTTGCTTTTTTTTCGTTTTTCAAAACCAGTTGTGTATTAGGATATATGGATAGCCTGGGAATTTGTACAAAAGCCAACAAAAATAATAAAGGATATTAAGAAAGATACTTGGAGTAAGGTGAGGGCTCTTCCTATTAAGAGCTTTTAGGATCAAAAGATATATTCTAACAATAAATATGCTAATTATAATAAATTAGGTTATTTGAAAGTATTCTTCTAAAGTTTCTGTACATAGAGTCTATATAAGGGAAATGTTTTTCCCTTGGTTGGTGCTGTTGGCCATTACAGGGCCCATAGTGAGAAGCAGCAAGAACAGTATGCCTTCCAGATTCTCGGGACCCCTAGCTAGGGAGGAAAAGGAAACTTAATAATGGCGTAAGTTGAATTTCTCCCCAGCTTAGTATGATAGAAGACTTAGAATTAATTTCAATTTGACATAGAAGCAATTAAGAAATGTAAATTTCTTGCCCATGTTTGTAGAGTAAGATTCATACCCACTAGGTAGCAAAATATTTACTTACAGTACTTCACTGATTTTTTTTAAGTGACTGGATGATCAGGAAGGGTCTTTATTTGGTCACAAGATGATTGATGGGAAGGTAGGGGGCATGGGGAGAGCCGGTGGAATCCGGGAGACCTGGTGAGCTAACCCATAGCGCAGGGGAGGCTCTCTGGGCAGGGATGGAGAGAGTTGGGGAGTTAAAAAGGAACGTTTGGGAGTTTTACATCAGGTGGAGATTTTAAAACTAGCTTTGCTGGGTGCCTGGGTGGCTCAGTCGGGTCCTGGGATCGAGCCCCACATCAGGCTCCCTGCTCAGCAGCAGAGAATATGCTTCTCCCTCTCCCTGTCTCCCCCCACCCCCGCTTGCTCTCTCCCTCTCTCTCTCTCTCTCCTTAATAAAAAATAAAATCTTTTATTTATTTATTTGAGAGAGATAGCGAGAGAGAACACAGGTGGGGAGGAGAGGGAGAAGCACCCGCTGAGCAGGGAGCCCGACGTGGGGCTCAATCCCAGGCCCGTGGGATCATGACCTGAGCCGAAGGCAGACGCTTAATGACTGAGCCACCCAGGTGCCCCAATAAATAAAATCTTTAAAAAAATTAATAAATAAAACTAATTTTGCATTATTGTTTGTGTGAGAACTTATATTCTATATCCAAGAAAACTTCACTGGTATCTATTACTTACTTAACCTTTGTGGGATTGGATTTGCCTCGGGAGATTTAGCAAAGTGGTGAGCCCCGTGTTCTGCTTATCTACTGCTGCTTTACAATCACCTTAAAATGGTGACCAAAAATAGTAACAATCATGGGGATCCTTAATCTGGAGGCCGACTGAGCTCAGCTGGGCAGTTCTTGAGGTTTTTGCCTGTTTTTATTCACATGGTGGCTGGAGCTGGTTGGTCGCATAGGTTTTGCCACTCAGCAGTCTGGCTCCTGGGCTAAGAAGACTGGAGCATCAGGGAACTGGAACGCGTGGGGCAATCTGGGCATCTCTTGCTATCCATAGGGCATCTCCAGGTGGTGGCCTCAACATTGCCAGACTTCACACACGGCGGCTGAAGGCACCCAGAGCAAACACCCCAAGAGAGCCCCGGCCGGGCAGAAGCTGTGTGTGTGACCTAGTCTCAGAAGTCACATAGGATCCCTTGCACTATATACTACATGAGTGGGAGCAGACCCAGAGGCTCCCCCAGGTTCTCAGGAAAGGACATGGAGGCTACCTCTTAATAGGGGAGTGTCAAGATTCTGGAAGAGAATGTAGAATGGAAAATATTTTGTGGCCATTTTTGGAAAATGCCACCTGCTACATTGCCTTAAGTTGAGCACGGCATCGGGCAATTGCAGAAGCCTCCCAAGGGTGGCCAAGCACATCCATAGGACATGAACAACCTCCGCAGTTTCCTATAGGAGAGCCGAAACCGGCGAGCTCTGGGAGCATTTCTCTCTACCCATGCGTCCTCTCCATGTGGGGGTCTCAACATAGCGGAGCCCCATATGTGCCGGCTGGAGGCCCCCAGAGTTAAGTGTTCCCTTCCTCTGCTATCACCTGGTGCTGGAGCTGGGTAGCCAACCTGCAGGGCAGCTTATTCATTTGACGAAATGAGTAATTAGGGGAATTGCTAATATCGTTTACAGCCTGACATGAATTTTAGTTTCCAGCGGCTATGTGTCTCCCCCGTGCATTGTCCTAAGGCTCAGCAAAGGGGGGTCGGGGTGTGTGGAGGAGCTTCAGGACAAGCCAAGCGTCTGAAAACAGACCCAGTTTCTCCCTCCCTTTCCTTCCTTTCCTTCTTCCTCTTTTTCCATCTTCTTCCCCCTCTATCTCCTCCCCTCAGCGCCTTCTTCCTTCTCCCCTCCTCCCCCTCCTCATCTCACTCCCACCCTTCCCCCCCAACTCCTTCCTTTCCTCTTCTTCCTCCTCCTGCCACCTTCCCTCCATCCTTCCTACTTTCCTTCCTCCCTCATTTCCCTTTTCAGACCCCCAGAACTGAGTATGTCCTAATCCCTTTACTGCCCATGCTAGGCCTCTCTTTTGTTTTATTCAGTTTTATTATTTCCCCTTTTATTCCTTGTGCCTGCTTCTATTTCTCTCACCCTCCTAGGCACCTACGCTAGAGTATTTAATCCATGTTCTTCCATCCTATTTAGATATTGTGTATCCTTGGAAAATTTTTTGTTTTATCTTGGAGGATGTATTGGAAAGAATTTTTCATTCTGTTTCTTACCGTTTTTCACACAGCACCCCGTTTTCGAGTTCTAGCCATGTTGTTAATTGAATTTGTAAATCTAGTGCATTATTTAAAACTGCTTTAGACTATTTTATTTTATGCATCCAGCGCTTCTTTACTCAGCCATTCCCTTCAACAGGGACACTTAAGTTTCCTCCAGCCCTGTTCTGCCACCAGTCACGCCGTGATGAACAGATGTACTCCATCTGAAAGAACTCACAAGGGCTCAAGGTATATCCTTTTTTTTTTTTTAAGATTTATTTATTTATTGACAGAGAGAGAGAGACACAGCGAGAGCAGGAACACAAGCAGGGGGAGTGGGAGAGGGAGAAGCAGCTTCCCGCCAAGCAGGGAGCCCGATGCGGGGCTCGATCCCAGAACCCTGAGATCATGACCTGCGCCGAAGGCAGACGCTTAACGACTGAGCCACACAGGTGCCCCAGGTATATCCATTCTTAATTTTACCAAATACTTCCAGATTATTTTCCTGTATCACCACACCGATTTTCATGCCCACTAACATTTTTGCCAGTGCTTGATGTAAGATTTTCTAATTTTTGATAATCTGATGGTTATAAACTGATATCTCTTGGTTATCTTAATTTCCATTTATTTGAATACTAATGAAGTTGAGCATTGTTCATCACCCATTTTGGCTTCTCTTCTCAAATTGGCTTTTCATTGTTTTTGACAGTTTTTTCTCTTCTGAAGTTGTTGGGGTTTTTTTAAGATTTTATTTATTTATTTGACAGAGAGAGAAAAGAGTATAAGCAGGGGGAACAGAGGGAGAGGGAGACAGAGCGAGAGGGAGAAGCAGACTCCCCTGCTGAGCAAGCAGCCTGATGTGGGCTTGATCCCAGGACCCTGAGATCATGACCTGAGCTGAAGGCAGACACTTAACGACTGAGCCACCCATGTGCCCCTGAAGTTTCCTTTTTATTGCTGACAGGAGTGAGTCCCTTATATCTAGATGTTAACTCTTAATTGGTTTTAGGTATTACAAGTGTTTTCTCCCAGGCTGCCAGCACTATTGAACATTTGAACCCAGTCTCAGCTCAATTTCTGCAGGGTAATTCTCTGAAATGTTCAGACAGGTCCAGCTGCCACAGTTGAAGATAACTTTTATAACAAACATCGCCTTCAGGTTTGTAAATTTAACATACCATCTGTAATTCAGCTACTTGGAAGTCTCAGCAGGATATATTGAACATATTACAATATGTATATATATTTCTCCTTATACAGTGGAAATGTTTCTGCAGATAGTGTGCAAATCAAAATTTGTTCACTAGGAACAATTAATTAAGCATTTACATCTTGGTGGCACGAGGCAACACGTATCCCAAACAGGACAGTTTGAATTCTGAAAGGATGCCAATTATGCACATTTGGGGAAAGTAAATAATAACCTCCTGGTTGTTCATTTTCACGCTCTGGGATTACGCTTTTGTTGTTATATAGAAAGAGACCTGTTCTTTGAAGCCTTTTCCAGTAGTTTCCACCCCAAAATCGTTTTCTTCTTATTAGTTAGAAAGACACCGATGTGTATAGAGGAGACTATGTAGCTGGTCTCTCCAAAAGAGAAATCATTTCAGGGCAAGAAGTAGTAAAATTAAGTCCATTTTCCCATTTCTATATCAAATGACCAGCAGATGAAAGCAACAAAAAGTCTTCTCTTTTCTCAATGCCTTATACCACTGTCTTTCACCAAACCCTCTTCAGCTCCTTCCCCATGTCAGTTTCCCAAGAATATCATAGGCCCGTGGTTCCCAAAATTTCCTCCATTTAGAATCACTGGAGGAGCTTTTACTAATCTCAGACTCAGGTCACACCCAACACCAATTAAAGCAGAATGTTTCAAGGTGGCACTGAGAAATGCCCAGGGGATTCCAATGTTCAGCAGGGTTTGGGAACCATTGCCATACTCCCCCAGCAGCCCAGGGCTTTATCAAGACTAATGTTAATGTCAGGGAATTGTTTCTGTCCTGTCCTGGACACCCTGTGGGAATGACACTTGCTAGAACTTGGTGTTCAAGTGTGAAGTGTTGAGAGGGTGAGACTTGTTACTCTCACCATCTCCTCTCTCCACCTGAAGCTTTCTGCAACTCATCTCTTCTTTAATGAAATGGGGGTGATAGCTATTTCACAGGGTTGTAGTAAGGACTGACTGCAAAGCTGAAAAACAGGATACTGTGTCTGACACAATCAGGATTTTTAAAAATAATTTTTATTGTTATGTTAATCACCATACATTATATCATTAGTTTTTGATGTAGTGTTCCATGATTCATTGTTTGACACATCAGGGTTTTAATAAACGTTTGGGAAAGTCCACGCTTGTTTAATGAGGACACATTCGGGACCTGCCTTATGCAGCTCTCACTCAGAAGGTAACTTGCCCTCCTTCCCTGTGGCACCCAAGTACACTCCCCACAGGCTCCTCCCTTTCTGCTCTTTATACTTTGGCCCTCTCCACACTCAACTGACTCCCTACCGGTTATTGTCAAGGAAGAGCTAGACACAAAGGACTTTCTCTGATCCATGATCACAAGGATATGTTACCTCTGAGAGCTACAGCAAAAACAAAAGGTGAGAGGAGCTAGCCTAGTAGGAGAGATCAGGAAGAAATGGGAAGAACAAAATTAGTAGACAGTGCTGAAAACATGTGGATTTGGTTGGAATTAGTGTTGAGACAATTATGGGAAAGGAAGTCATTCGGCAATAGGAAAAAAACAATCAGGCATGGGTACTTTTGAGCATCCTTCTACATGTTCGGCTCTGTGCTAAGCACTCTCGGATGGATTCAGGAGAAATAGGAGCTCTCAAGGAGCTTGTAGAAGCAAAACAAATACAACACAATGGAATGAACAGAGAACAGTTCAAAGCCAAACTCGGAGAGCTGAAATGGTCCGAAAGGGCTTTCTTGAGGAGCTGTACCTCTAGATGGAGCTTGCAGGGTCACATGAGATTTAACTTATTTATTTTTTAAAGATTTTATTTATTTATCTGACAGAGAGAGCGCACAAGCAGGGGGAGCGGGAGAGAGAGAAGCAGGCTCTCCACTGAGCAGGGAGCCTGATGCGATTTGGCGCTCAATCCCAGGACCCTGGGATCAGGACCTGAGCCGAAGGCAGATGCTTAACTGACTGAGCCACCCAGGCACCCCTCACATGAGATTTTAATTAGCTGAAAGAAGGATGTAAAATATCCCAAGGGGGGAGCAAATCAGGGGCTGGGGCTGGAGGAATCTGAATACCTTTGGCTAGGTCCCGTCTCTTCTTACTCTATAGGAGTTAGAGCAGAAGATGTGAAGGGAATCCTACCCCTGATGATCCTAATGGTGATCATTTTCCTGCTGCTTCTGTTCTGGGAGAACGAGTTTAATGAGGAAGGAGAGGTCTTAACCATGGAGCAGTTGCATGTGGACTACCCTCAGAGTGACATTCCCGTAAGGTACTGCAACCATATGGTCTTACAAAGAGTCATCAGGGGACCTGACAACACCTGCAAGAAGGAGCATGTTTTCATCCACGAGAGGCCTCGAAATATCAATAGGGTCTGCACCTCTTCCAAGAGGAGGATTTGTCAGAACCATTCTTCCATTTTATGTTTCCAGAGTCTGACCAAGTTCAAAATGACAGTGTGTCAGCTCATTGGAGGCACCAGATATCCTGCCTGCAGGTACCGAGTGTCCTCCATGAAGGGGTTCATTGTTGTCACTTGTGATGATATAGGACCAGTTAGTCTCCAGAAATATGTTGAATAAGTTGAGACCAGTGTCTGAAATCTTCTCCTTCCTCTCTCAGGGGTACTCGCTCTCCCTGAGGCACACCTGAACTGTGGACCTAGGGTAATGCCTTGAGCAAACTGGGTAGCCACTAGTAATTCGTTTATCCTTCCAATGTTGCTGAACTGGAATCTTTTTATTCTGCTTTAATAATAATAATAAAAAAAAACCTCTACTGAATTAAATCATAAACTCTGCATGTGTTTTAATTTCTTGTCCCTTTTCCTTGGGTCATTTGTTGAGAGCCAAAAGTGAATCCGAGGCAGAACTGGGATTAGGGTAAAGTGAGCAAGGCACTAACTTCAGGTTCAAAATTTAAGGGGCACCCAAAATCCCAGTAATCTAGATACACAAATTTAAAAAAAAAAAATCAAAATTAATGCAAAAATCTCTGATGAATAAAATATCTAAGTTTTAAGTCAAGACCTGAACAACCCAGTCTGACAGGGTTGGATTTAGGGTATCGGTGAATTGTACCAGTACACGGTCAGATCCTATCATATGACATTTTGATATTTCTTGATTAGAGATTATTTTGCATTAAACTAAGATTTTTAACTATTGCATTAAAATATTTATCTTGATTACTGGGCTTTTTAGCACCCCCCTTAAGTTTTGTACCTGGAATGTACATCCCGCTGTACTCCCAGACTTGATCCCGGTGTCGAGGCACTTGGAGTAGTCGATTAGGGTCTTCTCTAAAGATGGCACATATAATTCCAACTGCATCCTTTCCCGTTCAGGAGCTGCCTCTGTGCCTTGAAAGAAAGGGAAAGGGAGATCGGAAGGATTGCCTGACTGGTCAGAAACCATGTCCCTTAAAGACCATGGAGAGAAATGAATCAGGATTTCCAGGACGGGATTGATACTCTCCGAGCTCATTGTCCCTCCTCTTGCATCCCCGGAAGGAACAGAGAACTTGCATCCAGACTCCTAACTCCTTTCCCCTTTTAGATCTTACAGCTGAGCTGGTTGTTTAGCTCTCCCACATCCAGTTGTGGGCAGGATGTCTTTAGAGTTAGAAGGCGAGGGGAGAGAACGAAGAGAAGGAGAGGCTCCTCATTTCGCAGATTTGATTAAGTCTGTTCTCTGAGCATTAGTCCCCCCATCTGGGAAGTGAGGGGCTTGGACTAGCTAGTCTTTGAGGTTACTCCACAATTCCATTTCTCCTTGTTGGAGGGGAGGGTTAGTACAGGGGAGTATTGAGAAATAAGAGGTAATTGGCAGCTGAGCGCCAGATTATGGGGTCACTAATTCTGAGCTATGACATTTCCATCCTGTGAGTGCCAGAAACACAGTGAGCTAGAGCGGGGAAAGGCAATGCACAAGCTTTAGAGGGCCCTTTCTGTTCTTATCTTTTCAGTTGAGAGACTTCAACTATTGCATTATTTATTTGGACTTAGTTCAAGGTCAGATAAAAAAAAAGGAGGTACATCTATGCTAGTTGTTAACTCTGTCTTTTGCAAGCATCAAATTCTAACTGATTGATTCGATTCACAGAGGGAGGACACTTAAAATTGCAACTAAAGTACACTTTGCAGCCTTGTAAGTAGGCAAGGCTTGCTCATGACCCATTTCTCCAGGGGAGTCCCACTTCGCTGTTATCTTCGTGGACATTTGGATGTCACCCAGAAAGCAGAGACCTCAGATGCTGAGCAGGATCAAGTGGTCCCTAGCATATCACCTGTAGCCCCATCATTTCTTGGGCAAAATTTTAAAGTAGCTGAAATGTGTCTTTAAGGTCCCTGTTTTTATGTTCTGAATTCTGATTCCTTTTCCTCTAGGCTTTACTGGCTCTTTTTTCCTTCCCACTGCTTCTGCTTTTTCTTCCCTCTTTCTAAGTAGAAACAAAAATCTTGCAGATAAATGCAAATTCCCACTAAGTTGTGAGTAACTGAGACTCTCCAGTGGAATCTATTCTGGGAATATTTTCATTCAATTGGGATCAAGATCCAATTCAAATGAATTGCGGTGTATTAGACATTTGTAGTTCGAGAGGGTATTTTTTTTTAAATGGGCACCTAGCAGTCCAAATCAAATTCAGGTAGTTGTGAATTCTGTGCACTTGAAAAAAGATGTTTCAGAAAAATAGTTTCAGTGCAGAATCTCTGCACTGTCCTTCCTTTTCATTCTTCTCTGCATTGTCTTTCTGTTTTTCTATTTCACCTCACTACTGATGTTGACAATAGAGGATATTTAGGAAAAAATCTAAATCCTTCTTCCCTACTCCCTTCAACTTGCAGGAAGTCTATGCTCAAGCCACACATGTGAATACATCCACTTAATTCCTAATCATCTATCAATAATCAATCAACCCAATTATTAAGGCTTATATATTCTTAATACTGGGTCTTTGCTCTAATTTCACACACACAACATTTTTAAATTAAATATAATAAAAAATACAAGTCTACGTGTGTTCATGTCAAATGAGTGTTATAAGAAGTGAATATATAGAATTATCAAATCAATATGTCACACATCTGAAACTAACATAACATTTCCTGTCAATCATACTTAAATAATAATAAAAAAAAGAAATGAGTGATAAGAAGATCAGGGAGGTGAACAATGGATTTGGTAGACTTCAGTAGTGAAAAATGTGTTAAAGAAAGAATATGATCTGAAATGGGCTTTGAAGGATTTCAAGAGGCAGAAATAAGAGTAGGCTTCCAAGAAAGGACCAAACATGGAGAGACAGAACAGGGTGTATTCAGAGAAGGGTGGGTCACGCTGATTTGACTAGAGCAGGTTTGTGTACTAAAATAATGCTAGAGAGGCTTGAGAAGCAGGTGGAGATTAGATCAAGAAGAGCCTTTGACCAAGTGGCCTCAGGGGATTAGATTATCTCCAGCAGGCAGTGGGGATACTTCAAGGTTTTGGAAATAGTGTCATTACAAGTGCTGTTTTTAGAAAAGTAGTGTATCCAAGGAATTGGAGGGCCAAGGAGCAGTGGTTAGGAGGTAGGAGTGGTAATGCAGGAGATAGAAGGGAAAGAGGCTCTTAGAGGTGGGAGCGAATGAAATTCTTTTGAGAGCAAGGGAAAGAATTATCACCCTAAAAAACCGCTCTTTCTGAGATTTTCATTACAAATTTCCCAGCATTGATCTCAAGTAAAGGGTTTTCTACACTAGTCAAGCCATGTTATGTTGTTAACAAATGTTGAGAAACAAGCATATATGCTGTTTGGTGTTTGATTCTGTACAGACCAGCCTGAAGGAATTTTCATACTTAAAAAAGAGAGAGAAAAGAATTACATATACTAGCCAACTTGAAAAATAAAAAAAGAACATATAAAATGTAGTGCGATGTAATCTATGCTGTAGGGTTTCAAAAAAGCTAAAAACAAATCACTCTGGGTTAAAGTACAAACAGGGACGACTCCACAGAAGAAGAAACAGCGATGCTGCCCACGTCACAGAGATTCTGGCGGCCAAAGGCACACTTTATGAACTTCTCCGAGCATCCTCGATTCCACGTTGTCCCCTCCTTCTGTCTCATGCAATTCTACCTACCCCTTTCTTGCCCCTCCTTCCCTCAGCTAGACCAATAACAGAAACTTCCAGGAAACAAATACGGTTTCATTTCTTGCCCCGTAACAAGCTGGATTCTTTCTCAGCAGGATCTACTTGCCAAAGGAACTGGTAAAGAGAAATTCCATGACTGAGAATGGGTGGGAAAAGAAATGAGAGATGCTTTTAAATGGCTGCCATGTGCCAGGTACTGTGTGAGGCTGTAGGAGACCCGGCAGTAGTAAAGACTGTGTTGGGTGAGATTATTATGACCACGATGTGGATTACAGACCCTTCCAGTGAGATTATAGACAAGGGGAAAAGGGAGAGAGATGACTACTTGGTTTGGGGCACTTTAAACCCATTCCCTTATATAAGTCTCACCTTTCCTTTTTTCACATGGGGGAAACCTAGGTTGAAGGAGTAAATTGTTTATGAGAGGGTAGGCAGGGATTTGAAGCTGGGTCTACAGATTCCACAGCTGATTATCTTTTCATGCCATCATCCTTCCATTGAAGGAGCCCGAGTTTACATGTCGGAGTCAATCCTGGACTAACTGCCATAAGGAAAAGAGAATGATCTCATTAATATTCTCTTTATTTTTATCTTTTACTTTTTTTTTTTTTTATTTCTACTGCAGAAGAGATTACCCTAGATCTGAGATGGAGACCTTCTCTCTGCTGCTACTCAGCCTGGGTTTGGTTCTTGCAGGAGCTTCAGAAAGCATAATGGAGATAATTAAAGAAGAATTTTCAGGGGGAGAGATGGAATATGACATGGCAAACAGTGACCAAGAAAGACAGACCATTGAGGCATTAATGAACTTGACTCTGTTATATAAAAATACCAGCCTCAGTCTGTCCAAGGATATTCTGTCTTCCTCATTACTGACATTCAGAAGATTACATTATAGCTTCGCCAAAGGAAACAGACCAGGTAATGACAAAGAGTATTGCAATGACATAGTGGTCTGGAGAAAAGTTTCAGAAGCTAATGGGTCATGCAAGTTAAGCTATAACTTCATCCATGATTCCAAGGAAGTGATTCACGGTGCCCCCGAAGCCTCCAGCTGCAAGTGTGGACAGAATTTTGGCATAAGCTGCTCTAGGAGCCCAGCCCTGGACACCGCTATGTGCCAGCTCACTACAGGCAGACAATTCCCCAGGTGCCAATACCATAGTGATACTTCACTAAAGAAAATATTGGCAGTGCTGACAGGTCATTCTCTGATGAGCTGGTTAGTTAGTGGCTCTAAGTTGTAAATCCCACGGGGCTTTGAGACCAGAATCTATCAAAGAAGGACATACTTATTCTCATTCTTGTTTATTTCCTTCTATTATCCGTATCTACACTTTCAGCACTATAGTAAACTCTTGATTATCTATATTAACTGGAGGAATAAAAAAATCCCAAATTGTGGAGAATTCAATTAAGATTTATAATTAATCCTGGAGTACAGATACTCTCTCTCTCTCATACACACACACACACACACACACACACACACTTTCTCTGAACTAAACTGAATTCCATCCTAGCTCAGCTATAAAGCCAAGAGGTAGAGTCCACCCAAATTGACAAAATCAAGGAGGAAAGGCCCAAAACCAATATTGATAATTGAAAGTTAATTGTACTGCCACTGAGACTATTCAGAGAAATAGTGAATGAGCATCGGGAATATTATTATCACTGTTTCTTTTCAAATTAAGTGTGTGCATTGATGCACACAAATGTGAGCACCCACCCATGTAACCAGGTATCTGCCTGTCCTCCAGAAGATGCCAGAGGAAAAAGATGCTTTTTGCTTAGCTGCTGCCCTCAGTCAGCAGCTCCGGCCCTATGCAATCTCCATTCCTCCACCCTCTATATGCCAGGTTGCTACAGATGGAGTAATAAAGCTCTTACTGCCATTTTTACTCAACCTAGTCTTGATTTCCTGAGGGATGGCAAGCCACGGAAGAATGGAGCAGGTAGAAAGATGGCAAATGGGACATCTATGCCAAGTGCTGAGCAGGCTTAGTCTTCAATCTTGTTTATGATGTTGTATTGGATTTTTTTCACTACCAATTGTTTATTTATAAGTTTTTATGGTTCAACACTCTACACAAAGTATGGGCAATGATCTTGATCATTAAAGTGTGCCTACAGTTTCCTGCTCCCTCATCTTACATCCTCCCTCCATCCTGAGACCACTCGTTTTTAATGTCCTGATTTCAAATAAAGGCGTGTAAACAAATGTTACATCACTGTAACACTTTTCTTACTGTGCCTCGCTCTTTAGACATCAATTTTCCTAATGTTGTTCACATTTTGTACAGAATCCTCATTGTATTAAAACTTCGAAACTCTGACAATCAACCAGTATGTGGCATTAAGGGCAGATACTTTCGTATCTTTTAGCTGGGTTTTCCTTGTCAGTATGGTGGCTGCTTAAATTAACAGTCACTATGGGCTTGGCCAAATAGGTGTGTAGTTAGCACTCCATTTTCTCTTGGCAGCCAGAAGAGAAGGTGATAGAGGGAATTGCCTGGGGCCCAAAGTTTTCTTCTCTGTGAGGGGAGAACCTGGGCCCTGGAAGGGAAATACAGTCACTGGGTTCCATTCTAGGGATAGTTCTATGTAGTAAGACTGGTGCTACCACCACTCACCAAACATGGAATAGGCTCTATCATTAGCAGAGCAGTCCAGCGGGTCCTCTGGTTCAGACTTGGTTTAAATTTGAGTAACTTCTTTCCTACAGTAGTAGAGTCCTACTATAGAGTCCAGCTCTGGGTGATGGGCATGTCGGCCCCAGAGACAATTACTATTCAAACTCCAGCAGAGTTTTTTGGTAGTATGTAAGAAAAAGCAAATCCAGCCTCATTCAGAATTTAGTACAGATTTCTTCCTTCACCAGGAGAGAAGAGCAAAAACCCAGAATAGATACCTCTTTCTAGGCCAGGAACATCCTCTAAAGAGTCTTAATTAAGACCAAACCTTTCCACTTCTCTAAAGGAATCAGGCGCTCCCAGGATCTATCGAATCATCATACTATGAAGTCTGAAAGATGTCAAATATGGGGATGCCATCGAGAGTCAGGGCTCCTGAGTACTAGCATTTCCCACCCTCGAAGTCTGTCACCTCTTTGACATAATGTGCATCCTAGGATCCTTCATGATGACAATAGGCAAAGGATTTCAGATATTAAAGCATTAAGTCTTCATAATGTCCCTTCTCTGTTCCCAAACCATAGAGGGTTAGAGGACTTTTTTTTTTTCTTGTAACTTTACACCTCAATTTCTCAGGCTGGCTTTCAAGTCCGTTCATGCCCCATTCTCCTCTTACCTAGCCTGACCCCAGCACTGCCCAGGCTCTGTTGCTTAGAGGCTGCTGTCTTCACAGCCCACAGAACTTGCGTCCTTGTCTTCACTCTGTTGGTGGGCTGGTCCCGACAGACTAGGAAGTCTTCCCTTTCCCATTCTATCACCTCACTCTGCTCAATCACACAAGCCCCCTGACTAGGAAAGGCCCAACAAGTGTCTCTTGCACTTGCTAGAAAGTTACCTGAGAGTAGATATGTGTCATCTCCCTGTAGTGGCAAAGAAACATTAAAGAGGATGAAATGAGGGGATAAAAGAGACAGATCTAGGGGCGCCTGGGTGGCTCAGTCGGTTAGGCGGCTGCCTTCGGCTCGGGTCATGATCCCGGGGTCCTGGGATCGAGCCCCGCATCAGGCTCCCTGCTCAGTGGGGAGCCTGCCTCTCCCTCTCCCTCTGCCTGCCTCTCTGCGTACTTGTTCTCTCTCTCTATCTCTCTGTCAAATAAATAAATAAAATCTTTAAAAAAAAAAAAGAGACAGATCTAATCACAAGGCCCATGGGAGGGAGAGTCGATAAAGAGAGAACATTGGGAATGTAGTGATAGAGAGGTTTGAGAAAGGGATACCAAGGGTGTTATTTAGCATAAGAGAAGTGCCCTTCTTGCTTCTAACCATTCCCTCTGCTTTTCCAACATAAAAGTGCACTAAATTCCCTTTAACCAAAAATTCTAAAGCGAAACAAGTCCCTGGCTCCAATGGCCCAGGATGGCGCTGAAGTAAGGAGAGCCTTCGTGACATCACAGGTAAGTTCTCATATGCTTTACTGACTCATCATGCTCCCCCAGCCCCCGAGTCATTCCACATGACTAGGATTCAATCTCCTTATCTACACAATGTGGAGGTAGGATTTGTTCTGGGTTCTTAGACTTGGGTATGCATCAGAATCATTTCAGGTTGCCCACCCCCAAACACCCTCCTTGGTCTCAAGTTGAAGGGGTCCAGTGAGGTATGGGGCTTCCCAGTGAGACTTCTTTTTTTTTTTACGATTTTATTTATTTATTTGACAGAGAGAGACACAGTGAGAGAGGGAACACAAGCAGGGGGAACTGGAGAGGGAGAAGCAGCCTCCCCGCCGAGCAGGGAGCCCGATGCGGGACTCGATCCCAGGACTCTGGGATCATAACCTGAGCCGAAGGCAGACGCTTAACGACTGAGCCACCCAGGCACCCCTCCAGCGAGACTTCTTTTCCCAGGCTCTCGGAGCTGACGTGATGCGTGCCACTTGGGCATCCCGCTCTTGTGACATTGGACTGGCCTCCTTTGTGATTTTTTTCTTCTTCCCAACAGCTAGATCCCAAAATGGACATGGGTGTGACTCAACTGTAATCACTCAGATGATAATAGTGTTCGAGGAATGGGGGGAACAGCAAAAGGGAAGGAAGGTGTGTGCCTGATTACCTGTGCGAGGCAGAGTTATCTTGCCTATCTGGACTGCTTAATTTGGGACTATTATATGAGAGAGAAATAAATATGTATATTTTTAAATGCACTGTATTTTGAGATTTTGTTCTGTTAGCTGAGCTCTACCCTAAAAATTTACTAGCTTTAGGAGCTATTATTTAATACAAATCCCTGGGTCCCAGTGCAAGAGATTTGGGTTCAATAGCTCAGAGATTGGACTATTGCGTGTGGGATTTTTCAAGTGTGAGGTCTGCTGATATGGTTCGAAGTTTGAACTCCACTAGATTAGATGAACTTTCTTTCTCGTTATAGAACTTTTTTTTTTTTTTTTAAGATTTTGTTTAGGGCGCCTGGGTGGCTCAGTTGGTTGGGCGGCTGCCTTCGGCTCAGGTCATGATCCTGGAGTCCCTGGATCGAGTCCCGCATCGGGCTCCCTGCTCGGCGGGGAGTCTGCTTCTCCCTCTGACTCTCCCCCCCTCTCATGTGCTCTCTCTCTGTCATTCTCTCTCAAATAAATAAATACAATCTTTTAAAATAAAAAAAAAAGATTTTATTTATTTATTTGACAGAGAGAGACACAGTGAGAGCGGGAACACAAGCAGGGGGAGGGAGAGGGAGAAGCAGGCTTCCTGCCGAGCAGGGAGCCGGATGCAGGGCTCGATCCCAGGACATTGGGACCATGACCTGAACCGAAGGCAGACGCTTAATGACTGAGCCACCCAGGCACCCCTCGTTATAAAACATTCTAATTCTACTCCCACAGAGAGAAAAAATGTTGCTTCCTATGTATTCAGAGCTTTTGAGGATAGCACTAGGGCAAAACAAGTCAGTTTAACTCAAAGAGCATCCACCTCATACACAGTGTCCCAGAACTTGCAAGGCAGTATTTTGTTGCCCTGAAACTCCCTGGCCATGGGATACACCTCAGAGCAAACACATCTACACTCTAACAGCAACTCATGTTTCCAAAAACACAAGAGTAGCCCACACGTTAGAAGAAGGGTCACAGGGCGTCTGGGTGGCTCAGTCGTTAAGCGTCTGCCTTCGGCTCAGGTCATGATCCCAGGGTCCTGGGATCGAGTCCCACATCCGGCTCCTTGCTCGGCAGGAAGCCTGCTTCTCCCTCTCCCACTCCCCCTGCTTGTGTTCCTGCTCTCGCTATCTCTCTCTCTGTCAAATAAATAAATAAAAATCTTTAAAATTAAAAAATTAAAAAAAAAAAAAAAAGAAGAAGGGTCACACACATGAAACGCATCCTTTTCACTCCAGCAACCAGAGAACTGGCAGGTTGTGGATAAGATGGCTGTTTTAAATCCCCAAACCTTCCTGTTTATTAATATGTTAAACTTTTTCAAGATCACATATGATAATTACCACAGGGATGATCCATAGGTAATAACAATAATTAATAACAATAATTGAGTGCTTATAAAGTGCCAGGCGCTGGTCTAAAATGTATATAATTGCTTTTGTATTCTCAGAACAACCTCCACGAGATAGGTTATTATCATCCCACTTCAGTGAAGAAGAAACTGAAGCACAAAGACTTTAGATAATGTAGGGGCGCCTGGGTGGCTCAGTCTTTAAGCATCTGCCTTTGGCTCAGGTCATGATCCCAGGGTCCTGGGATCCAGTCCCGCATTGGGCTCCCTGCTCGGCGGGAGGCCTGCTTCTCCCTCTCCCACTCCCCCTGCTTGTGTTCCCTCTCTCGCTGTGTCTCTCTCTGTCAAATAAATAAATGAAAAATCTTAAAAATAAAAAAAAGACTTTAGATAAGGTACAAAGTCACACACACAGTAAGTGGTCCCCCGGGAACAAACAAGGATGGTCTGATTCCATAGGCCACGATTTTCGCCATTCATCTTTATTTCCTAGGAGAAAGCAAACTTGCCCGTAACTATACAGAAAGATAATGGTGGCATGCTCCTGAATAAAAACGCTTCCTCACATGATTGTTTTGAGAATTATCATTACTCTCTTCATTATGATTAGATCAGGGCTCTGTGTTAAATACAATTGAAGAAAGCATTTGCAATGTGTATATGGCTGACAAAGGGCTGCTGTCTTTCATATATAAAGAGAGCTGTCTGTTTAATAAGATAAAGATGAATACCCTTACAGAAAAATAAGCCAGGAACACAGACAGAAAATTAACAAAAGAAGAAATAAATAGCCATTGAGCATTTGGAGATTTTCCCCCCTTTCTACTAAAGGTAATATAAATAAAAACAATAGGATGTCAATTTTGACCTGCCCGATCAGCAGAAATACGATTTAAAATAATAACATAGTGGTAGTATAGGTACAGGAAAGGGGAAATTCTCATGCACTCCTCCTGGGAGAACAAATTAGTACATTTGCTGTCTCTCTGGAAAACAACGTGAACTAAGCCCCATTCTAGTTTTCAGATTCTCTGCATATTTGATTTCTTTACTTTACTGATGATACTCCGCCCTCCTCTCATACATCCGTTAGGTAAGAGACTCAACTCAGTCAATTCTGGCCCTTATGACTTTGAGACTTAGGATCTCACTGGGGGCCTGGGTAGGCCCTGGGGCTTGTCCTGCATATGGTCAAAGAACAGGGCCTGGCTGGCAGAGCCCAAGGCATGAAAGCTCCAGGCTATGCCGCTTGGTTTGCTCTCCTTGCTCTCCGCAGTTCAGGCTGTACTAAGAACTCCATGGTCTCCTTTCCGGGAACATGAGCTGAGCCCTCAGACCCAACCCACCGAACACCCCTCCTGGCCACAGGAGGCAGGGTCCCTCAGAGGAAGAATAGGCAGGAATAGGGACGTGGGAGCAAGGCCGGAAGGATGGACTCTTGAGAGATGCCCCTTCTGACTCTTTCCCCTTCTATCCCTTTCTCACCCCATGTCTGTCTTCTTTTCTCTTGCCCAGATTGTGCCCCCAACACACATCTCCCTTTTGCACCCTATCATGGCCTCTGCTTTCTCTTTTCCTTTCAGGCTTTGCACCACTTGACTTTATGTGTTCTTCTCTGTGGGTTTTGCATTCAGACTCACTGATCAGGTGTAGACTGACAAGTTGGACAGGTTTCTGGGGTCAGGCCACCCAGAAGACTTTCACTTAGAGGGCACTATTCAACCTGTCATGGTTTCATCACCTGTTAATTCAGGGCTCCTGGAACACACGGCTCTGAGTTGGCCAGGTGGAAAAGGACAAGAACAGCATGAATTGCTGGACTCACCCTGGGTACACATCAAGCCCTTTTAGTGGGTGCCTCTGCTAGTCTGCTCCCTGATCTGCTGAACTCTCCCTTGTCTTCCTTTAGAAAACTCTGGAATTGCTCAGGTGTCTTTATGATAATCATACTCATTGTAACTATTTTAATGAACTGCTTCCTTTTGTGCTTCATTAGCAGACAATACAACTGTGGCTATGAACACCGCTCAATGTGTAGCAAATTTTATGGACATAAATTTGTTTTTATCACAGTTCAAAAATCATGTTCATCTTCTTGTTATTATTTTGTCATTTTATTTCTCATGTCAGGGAGTCACCTGTCCACAAATTATAAAAGCTGAAAGGTGGGGCACCTGGGTCCCTCAGTCGGTTAAGCGACCAACTCTTGATTTGGCTCAGGTCATGATCTCAGGGTCGTGAGATCAAGCCCCAAGTTGTGCTTCATGCTCAGTGTGGTCTCTCCCACTCCCTCTGCCCCCCACCCCCTGTTTGTGCACATTCTCTAAATAAATAAATAAATAAATGAATAAAATCTAGAAAAGAAAAGTTGAAAGCCATCTTTGTGTAGGTTCAGAATGGTTGAATAAGCATTTGGACCTAGTGGAGAGAAATGTAATGAGATTACAGTGACGTGGCCTGTTGAGGGGGCAGAGTAATTAGAGCGGTTAATGAGCAGAAGATGTTTATAGGCAAGCAATTGAGAGACTTCCATATGTAAGGCATTGTACCAGCTACTGTGAGGAAAAAGCATAAATAAATGTACCTTCACTATGTAAGGTATTGGATACAGGACAATAGAAGAATATCTTTTTTTTTTTAAAGATTGTATTTATTTATTTAAATAGAGAGAGCCAGAGAGCACAAGCAGGGGGAGCAGTGGAAGGAGAGGGAGAAGCAGGCTTCCCGCTGAGCAAGGAGCCCAATGCGGGGCTCGATTCCAAGACCCTGGGATCATGCACTGAGCCAAAGGCAGACGCTTAATCATCTGAGCCACCCAGGCGCCCCAATAGAAGAATATTTTAAGAGAGAGAGACATACATATCTCTTTTGTCTGGAGTGATTAGTGTAGGTACCTGTAAAAGAATAAAATCTGGAACTTGATGGATGATCCATTCAAATAGCTAAGATCTGAACAGAAGAAGAAAAAGGTCCTAGGAATGGGAACAAACACATAAGGAGTAGGTGGGAAGATCGCTGTAGCAGACGAGTACTGGATCCTTTGAGTATTAGAATAAATAATTTGTATGCTGTTTTCCCTACAGGATTGTGGTTGCCTGAATAGCAGTTCCCAAAGATGTCCAGGTCCTAATCCCTAGAACTGGCAGATGTTACTTTATGTGGCAAAAGAGACTTTGCAGATATGATTAAGTTAAGGAGCTTGAGATGATTATCTGGGTTGGTCCTGAGGGCAATTATAAGTGCTCCCATAAGAGGAGTGTGGTCATTTGACTACAACAGAAGAAGACAATGTGACTGCAACAAGATAATTGCAGAGCATTTACCTTAGCTTACGGTTGGGCAAAATCATCTAACACAAAGCCAAATCTTTTTCTTTGATCAGCCCCCAAATTCCTCAAACTCACTACAATTCTTGTCTTTATATGGTGATCCCAAAGTCTGCCCAAGTCTTTGTTTTTTTCTCCCTGTTAACAAAATTCTAAAGGTGTGGCAAACGATCAGCCAATCACCACTAAGACTTGTTATATGACTTCATATTTTAATTTTTTAAAACAGCTTTATTGAGATGTAATTGACATATGATAAACGGAATGTATTTAAATCATCTAATTTCCTAAATTTTGACATAGGTCTACGCCCATTAAATCATATCCAACATTTACCAAATTTCATGTCCTTTAGTTATTCCTTCCTCTCACCTGTCCCCACCCCCCATCCCCCAGCAACCATTGATCTGTTTTCTTTTCATTATAGATTAATTTCTGTTTTCTAGAGTTTTATAGAAATGGAATCATACACTATGTACGATGCTTTGTTTGGCTTCTTTAACTCAATTTAGTTATTTTGGGGTTCATCGGTGTTGTTGTGTGTATATAGATAGATAGATAGATGCATTGCATTTAATACGGATGTATAGTGTTTATCAGTTTTCTCTTCAATACTGCTTTAACAGGATCCCATATATTTTGCTATGCTGTGTTTTTGTTTTCAACAGTATTCAGATCAAAATATTTTCTAATTTCCATTTGATTTCATGTTTGCTCTATGGGTTATTTAGAATTGGTTTATTTAGTTCCCAAATGTTTTGAGATTTTTGAGAGGTCTTTCTCTTATTCATTTCTAATTTCATTCCAATGTCAGAGAATATAGCTTGTTTAACTTGAATCCTTTTGAGTTTATTAAGACTTGTTTTGTGACAGAAAATTTGGTGTATCCTGGTAAATGTTCTGCAGGCACTTGAACAAGTGTGTATTCTGCTTTTGTTGTCCAGAGTATTCTATAAATGTCAGTTGGGGTAAATTGGTTATTAATGTCATTCAAGTCTTCAGTAGTCTTGCTGATTTCCTGCCTACTTGATCTATCAGTTATTGAGAAGTGGATATCGAAAACTCAAACTATAATTATGGATTTGTTCACTTCTCCTTATAGTTTTTTTTTTTTTAAGATTTTATTTATTTATTTGACAGAGAGAGAGACAGCGAGAGAGGGAACACAAGCAGGGGGAGTGGGAGAGGGAGAAGCAGGCTTCCCGCTGAGCAGGGAGCCCGATGTGGGGCTCGATCCCAGAACCCTGGGATCATGACCTGAGCCGAAGGCAGATGCTTAACGAATGAGCCACCCAGGCGCCCCTCCTTCTAGTTCTTTCTATGTTTGCTTTGTGTAATTTGAAGCCCTAATTTTTTTTTTTAAAGATTTTATTTATTTATTTGAGAGAGAGAGAGAATGAGAGAGAGCACATGAGCGGGAGGAGGGTCAGAGGGAGAAGCAGACTCCCTGCTGAGCAGGGAGCCTGATGTGGGACTCAATCCAGGGACTCCAGGATCATGACCTGAGCCGAAGGCAGTCGCTTAACCAACTGAGCCACCCAGGCACCCAAGCCCTAATTTTAGGGCCATAAAAATTTAGAACCATTATGTCTTGTTGTTTAATTGACCCTCTTATCATTCAGAAGTGGCCCCCTTTAGCCTTGGTAATATTCTTTGCTTTGAAATCTACTTTGTCTGGTATTGCTCTAGCACTCCAGCTTTCTTTCAACAAGCGGTAGTATGGTAAATGTTTTGACATCCTTTACTGTTAATCTATTTGAGTCTTCATATAAAGTGTATTTTTTGTAGACGGTGTATATTGAAGCTTGTTTTTTTTTTAACCCAGTCTATCACTAGCTTTGAATTGGTATGCTAAGACCATTTATATTTAATGAGATTAATGATATAGGTTAGTTGGAGTCTAACTCTTGCTATTTGTTTTATTTGTCCCTTCTATCCTTTGCTCCCTTTTTCTGATTTGGGGGCCTTCGTTTGATTTATCAAATTTTTTATGATTCCAGTTTTTTCTCTTTATTGACTTTTTAGCTATAGCTCTTTGTTTTAATTCAGTGGTTGCATTAGGATTTATAGTATATATCTATGACTTATCATAGCTTACTTTCAATTGATATTGTACTACTTCACTTACAGTAAAAAACCTTACGATAATATACTTACAGTCCTATTGCTATTGTTTGCCATGCATTTTACTTTGAAATACCATATAAATCCCATTATACATTGCTACAAGTTTTGTTTAGTCTGTTTTATTTTATTTAATTTTTTAAAGATTTTATTTATTTGAGAGAGAGCACGCGCCAGTGGGGTAGGGGCAGAGGGGGGCAGAGGAGGAGGGGGGACGGACAAGCAGACTCTGGGCTGAGCACAGAGCCTGACTCGGGGCTCCATCTTATGACGCTGAGATCATGACCTGAGCCAAAATCAAGAGTCAGACATTCAATCGACTGAGCCACCCAGGCACCCCTAGTCTGTTTTATTTTAAATAAATTTTAAAAATAAACAAAAATCATATTCATTTGCCCATGGAGTTACCATTTATAGTGTTCTTCATTCTTTTGTGTAGATTCACATCTCCAACTGGTATAATTTTCTCTCTGCCTCTTTGCCTTTCCTTTACAACATCTTGTAGTGAGAGTTTGCTGGTGATGCGTTCTTCAAGCTCTGCAATCTGAAAATGTGTTTATTTTGCCTTAGTGTTTTAAAGATATTTTTGCCAGGTATAGAATTTCTATGTTTAATTTTCTTACTGTGAGTACTTTAATAATGTTTTCCTACTCAATTCTTACTTATATTGTTTCAGATAAGAAATCTAACATCACCCTCATCTTTGCTTCTCCTGGCATAGCATGTCTTTGTTTCTGAGGCTGCTTCTAAGGTTTTCTTTTCATTATTAGGTGAGTTTTTTTTTTTTTTCTTTCCAATTTGGTTATGATGTGCCTCGGTATGGTTTCCTTTGTTTTTGTGCTTGGAGTTTGTTGAGCTTTTTTGGATTTGTGAACTTATACTTTCCATCAACTTTTGAAAGTGTTTGGCCACTACTTCTTCTAATTTTTTTTTCTTTCCCCCTGCTTCTTTTTTTCAGGGACTCAAATTATCCATCTGAGGTCACTTGAATTCATCCTACAGCTTGCTGATGCTCTTTTCACTCTTTGTTTTGTTTTCTTGTTCTGTGTTTCACTTGGATCATTTCTGGAATCTTCAAATTCACTAAACTTTCTTCTGCAATATCTAATCTGCCATTAATCCCATCTGGAGTATTTTTCATCTCACACATTTTAGTTTGTATCTTTATAGCTTGATTTGTGGGGCGCCTGGGTGGCTCAGTCATTAAGCGACTGCCTTCGGCTCGGGTCATGGTCCCAAGGGTCCTGGGATCAAGCCCCGCATCGGGCTTCTTGCTCAGCAGGAGGCCTGCTTCTCCCTCTCCCACTCCCCCTGCTTGTGTTCCCTCTCTCGGTGTGTTTCTCTCTGTCAAATAAATACATAAAATCTTTAAAAATAAAAAAATAAAAAATAAATCTTGATTTGTTTGTTTGTTTTTTCCTATCATCTGTGAATCTACTTAATTTTTTGCACATAAGAAATACAGTTATAGTGAAATAAGTCAAGCAGAGAAAGTCAATTATCATATGGTTTCACTTATTTGTGGAACATAAGGAATAGCATGGAGGACATTAGGAGAAGGAAGGGAAAAATGGAGGGGGGAATTGGAGGGCGAGATGAACCATGAGAGACTATGGACTCTGAGAAACAGGGTTTTAGAGGGGAGGGGGGAGGGGGGATTGGTTAGCCCGGTGATGGGTATTAAGGAGGGCACGTACTGCATGAAGCACTGGGTGTTATACGAAAACAATGGATCGTGGATCACCACATCAAAAACTAATGATGTATTGTATGGTGACTAACATAACATAATAAAATTAAATAAAATAATTATATTAAAAAAAGGAGAAGTACAGTTATAATGATAGTCTTAATGTCTTTATTCTGTGCCTGTTTGGGGTCAAATTCAATTGAATGATTTTTGTCCTCATTATGGTTTGTGTTTGCCTGCTTCCTTTCATGCTTAGTAATTTTTTTAAAGATTTGATTTATTTATTTGAGAGAGAGAGAGCACAAGCAGGGGGAGAGGCAGAGGGAGAGAGACAAGCAGACTCCCCACTGAGTGGGGAGCCCCAATATAGGGCTCAAACCCAGGAGGACCCTGAGGTCATGACCAGAGCCGAAGTCAGACACTTAACCGACTGAGCCACCCAGGTGCCCCTCATGCTTAGTAATTTTTGATTGGATGCCAGATGTTTGAATTTTACCTTGTAAGAATATTTTTGTATTCCTGTAAATCTTCTTGAACTTTTTTCTGGGATACACACAAGCTATTTGGAACCACACTGATCCATTTGATTTGTTAGGTGGGCGCAGAGCAGTCACAGTCTAGGGCTAATTATTCCCCATTACTGAGGCAAGACCTTCCTGAATATTCTATCTAATGCCCCATGAATTTTTACTTTATCCAGCCTGGCTAGTGGGGTTAGGCACTATTTATTCTGATCCTTTTAAGATTTTTATTTATTTATTTATTTGAGAGAGAGAGAGAGAGAGAGCATGAGAGGGGGGAGGGTCAGAGGCAGAAGCAGACTCCCCGCTGAGCTGGGAGCCTGATGCGGGACTCGATCCCGGGACTCCGGGATCATGACCTGACGAAGGCAGTCACTTAACCAACTGAGCCACCCAGGCGCCCATCTTCTGATCCTTTTAGATAGTTATTTCCTCAGCCTTAGGTGGTTTTCTCCCACATACATGATAAACAGTACACTGATGAAAGAGAAATTCTTCATAGCACAAGAAATTGTCATACTTTGGGGTCTTGATGGCTCCTTTTAACTTTTGTGTTAAGTTTTAAAAATATGATCTAGAAGGAGAGGCAACAACAACACTATGTTCCATATCAAGACAATTTGTAACAGCAAGAAAAACTGTGATGTTTCCACTCAACACCCACATACCACAACTGAACTTTCTGTTTTACCAGGACAACTTCCGATACTTTGACTTTCCTAATTAAGTAAGAAAGGCAGAAGACACTTAAAATACTAACAGAGGTAAGTTTTACTGCCACCCTTAAGACCTGGGGTTTTGGTGCAGATATGTTGGATTTAGAAAGGAAAGTCATTGATCTTTTTATGACCCACAAAAATCACATTTATCTCTAGATTTTCTCAACCTGACATCATTCTCAGTTTGGTTGTCGAAGTAAAGGTCAGAAGCATAAATATTGCCTCAAAATGTTTATGGAAAGTATAAATGTGAAGGTGGCTAGATTTTTCTTACTGAATTCAACTAAGAGATGCTCTGGGATTTACTCATAAAGGTAAGTCTAATTCTAAGGACTGAGGTTTTATCTTTGCTTAACCACTCAAACTAAGGAACTGACTTTTCCTGATGCTGAAAAAAGTGGAAGTTCACTGATATCAAAATGCAGCAATCTGAGAAATTGGCATTTAACATTTAAGAACGTGCCCAAGCCAGCTCTTTAAAAAATCCATTTCTTAAGTGACATTTCTTTAGGATTACTTATTTTAAATTCGAAAAATAGACAGCTTTAAAGATAACAATAAAAAATCAACCATTCAGAAATAATAGTTTATTGAGGTTTTGTTTTGGTTCCCTCCCCCCCCACCATGTAATCTATATTTCCATTAATTTGGATCATGTTGTAGATATAATTTAATGTTTTATTTTTCTCCCGGCCATTGGTAATGGACATTTGCTACTCTTATATTTGGTTTCCATTCCTTTCTTGTTTTGCAGGGAATAACCCTTCTGTCAGCAATTGGAATTCTGCTGGAGTTTTTCTTTCCTTTTTTTTTTTAAAGATTTTATTTATTTACTTGAGAGAGAGTGAGAGAGAGCATGAGTGCGGGAGGAGCAGAGGGAGAGGAAGAAGCAGACTCCCCACTGAGCAGGGAGCCCGACGTGGGGCTCAATCCCAGATGCTTAGCTGACTGAGCTACCCAGGTGCCCCTCTGGTGGAGTTTCTTTTTTTAAGATTTTATTTGTTTATTTGTCAGAGAGAGAGAGAGAGAGCACAAGCAGGGGGAGCGGCAGGGAGAGGGAGAAGCGGACTCCCCCACTGAGCAGGGAGCCTGATGTGGGACTCCATCCCAGGACCCCCAGATCATGACCCGAGCCAAAGACAGACAGTTAACTGACTGAGCCACCCAGGCACTCCTCTGCTGGAGTTTTAATTCTGTGATTTTGTTTTTCCTTCTCAAAGGAGGACATGAGTTTCAGGTTGGCCAATCGGAGGACCCCACATTCCTGGATTTATGCATATGACAGGAACAAAGCCAACCAGTAAAGTATTTTCTAGATTGAATGGAAGTGGGAGAGCAGGACACTTCCTACTGTGACCCTTAATGTAGGCTATAAAGGTGACAATGATTTTCTCTGCCATTACATGGAGAGACCCTGCATGAGAATGGAGTTAGCATAGAAAACAGTGGAGCAAGAGAGAAAACAAGACTGTAGCGAAGGACTTCATTTCTTCATCCCACTGTGCCTCTTGGACTTGTTTTCTGTGAGTTAATACAGTTCCTCTTATGTTTAAGTTAATTTGTTTGGTACTTCTGTAAGTTGTAACCAGACAGTCCTACTAGTATAATATTAAAAATATGTCATATTTTTAAAATTTCATTGATTAATATATATGTAAATTCTGGAAAATAATCCATCCTAAGAATATATAATTCCATGACTATAGAATACTATCTCAAATATTAGCTCTTATCGCAATGGTTATTATTGTTTTTATCATATTTATGAACATATCAGACTCAATTTAACTTTTTTTTTTTTAAGATTTTATTTATTTATTTGACAGAGAGAGACACAGCGAGAGAGGGAACACAAGCAGGGGGAGTGGGAGAGGGAGAAGCAGGCTTCCTGTGGAGCAGGGAGCCCGATGCGGGGCTCGATCCCAGGACCCTGGGATCATGACCTGAGCCGAAGGCAGACGTTTAACGACTGAGCCACCCAGGCGCCCCCAATTTAACTTTTCCTATAATTTTTGGATATTTATGTTTTCAAATTTCAAATTTTTGTCTCTATTAAATAAAGCTTGCTGTCCATGTTTCCATATAAATTAATAGAATTCTACCTATTAAAACTAGGGGGAAATTATCAGCTTTTTAAAGCTTTGCATTATATTTGCCAACTTTTTCATTCTAATCACAAATGCATGATTGCCCATAATTTTTGGCAATTTGAAAGATACACTTTTAGTTTTTCCTTTTGTGACTGAGGCTATATAACTATTATATGATTGGAATCCACTGATGCCTCATTGTAAGATCTGTTAAAAATCTTGCATTTTAAAAATGATCTACTTTTAAAAGACAACTTAATAATCTCTCTGAAATATGTATTTGTCTACCTAAGGGGCCTATGACTCATGTCAATCTTTTACTTTGGTAAAAATAGTGGTTAAATACAGAGTCCTGATCAGGGACTCAGGACCTGCATCATAGAAGAAGCTCAGGGCCCACAAGTTCTCGCAGGCTCTTCCCTGCCTATAAATCTAAGCTTCCCTAACGCTCCCAAGCAAGTTTCAAAGCACTGAGGAAAAGTAGGACTCAATCAGAGTACACTCATGTTCAAAGCAGCATTATTCACAATAGCCAAAAGGTGAAAGCAATGCATCTCATTTTTTTCCCAAAAACATTTACTGAAAAGGCCTAACACTTTCCCCACTATTTGGGGATGTTTTTTATATCATAAATTACATTTTTATGTATACTAAAGAAGTGCTTCTCAAATTTTCCTGGGCTAAGACTCACCTTGTGCGTTTGTTAACAGTGCGAATGTATGGGCCCGTTCACAGAGATTTTGATTAATGAGGTCTGAGGAAAAACCAAGGAATCTGTAACCCATAGGGAGGTCAAGTGGTTCTGCTGTGAGGCTTCCAGGCAAAAACTTAAGAAACATCCTATGAGCATGTTTCGATGCCATCTGTTCTGTGTTTTCTTCTTCTTCTTCTTCTTTTTTTTTTTTTTTAAGATTTTATTTATTTGACAGAGAGACACAGCGAGAGAGGGAACACAAGCAGGGGGAGTGGGAGAGGGAGAAGCAGGCTTCCCACGGAGCAGGGAGCCTGATGCGGGGCTTGATCCCAGGACCGTGGGATCATGACCTGAGCTGAAGGCAGACGCTTAACGCCTGAGCCACCCAGGCGTCCCTGTTCTGTGTTTTCTGTTTCTGTCTCTGTCTGTCTGTCTTGCCCATTTACTGCTCATCTCCATTCGTACCCTCTGCGCCAAGCAACCACTCATCTACTTTCTGTCCTCTCTGTGCTAACTTTTGAACAAGCAGATGAATGCATGGGGGTTGTTTTATCAGATATTAAAATATTTTATAAAAAGAAAATAAGTAAAAGCATATTACTGGCCCAGGAATAGATAAAACTATCATCAAAACACAATAGGTAGTTCAGAAACAGAATTATTTAATATATAAGGTAATTTTTAAATTAGAGGTGAGAGGGGCGCCTGGGTGGTGCAGTCGGCTAAGCGTCGACTCTAAAAAAATTGTTTAAATACATACATACATACATAAGAGGTGAGAGAATGGATTTCATTCCCCAAATAACTGGTACTGGGATTATGAACAAATCATGTGAAAACAAAACCCAGCTCTCACTATACTTCAAAATAAATTCCAGATGGGTCAAAGACTTAAGTTTTTTTAAAAAATCCATAAAAGTCACAAAATGGAATAGAAGCGAAAATGCATATATTTTCGGCTGAGAAAGGATTTTGACAAGCATGAAACTACAAGTTGAATCCATAAATAAAGGATTAAGAAGTTTAAGATATAAGAACCAAGGAGGCGTCCCAGGCAGGGCGTGATGCGTGTCCTCAGCAGGAGCCTGAGCTCTGCTGTCCATGCACCTGCTGTCCTGTTCGCTCCAGCCCAAGACGCCGCAGAGGCTCCAGGCTCTCCTTAATGGCCTGTGTGCTGAGCTCCCTGGACTGTCACAACGGGCTCACTCTCCTGAAGATACTCCCTGGGGGAGTCTGAGGAGAGTGTGCAAGCAGGGACGGGAGGAAGGGCTTCTGAATCTGGTCACACCAAGACTGCCCACTCTTACAACACCGCCAGTTTTTCCTCCCAGTCCGATTCTCTGCTCTCCTGCCTTCACTCTTCCTGTTCTCTCCACTTGCTCACGTGTCCCCCAACATCTGCCTTTCTTTAACCCCTCCATTCTCTGATTTTTTTTCTACTCATGTACACACGGGTTGCATCCAACCTGGAATCAGAGGCTCTCCGTCTGCATCTGCACGTCAGTCCGGGTGTGCGGGTTACGAGTATTAGAGAATCCCTCAGGCTGCCAAGGGCACGGAGGAGTAAGACAACCCAGGACCCTGCTCCTCCAACAGCACAGATAGGCTCCGTGGCACGGCGGTCAATTTCTCACAGCACCCTAGTGGTTCAAAGACAGTTCTAGTTCTGGCCACTTTTGTGATCTCTCTGTTTCTGTTAGTCTCTACTGATAGTTACAAAGACAGCATGGAGAAGGAAGTACACATTAGCCTCAGGAAGGGAAGCTAGACTGATGAGGGCCATAGAATTGCAGTGGAGAGCAGAGATGTGGACATTCAGAAAGACTTGTGACCTGGGCTTGAGCCAGGGTTCTGCCGGAGCCAGGGTAAAATTTTAAGCAACCTCCTTTCACAAAGAGATGCTAATTACAATGCAAACAAAAACAATACTAAAAGACAACATGTTTATCAAAGGTTGTTTGGATGATGAAAATGGTTATATATATATATATATATATATATATATATATATATATATATATAGTGCTTAGCATAGGGCTTGGCACATCACTGCTCATTACGTCAGCCATTATTATTTATTATTTTTATTTTATTTTGGGGTGACCCCAAGAATGTATGTATTTCAGCTGCTCAGACCTGTTTTTCTCCCTTTCCACTCCAAGGTCCTGTGCTCTTAGGGGAAGCCAGTACCCGCCATATTAGGATCTCTCCAGCCCAGACCTGGAAACATCCATTCTCTGAAGCGCAGACAAGACAAAGACTGAACGAGGTAAAGAGGCCACAGGCAGAGGTAGGCCTGGAAACCTGCTCTCCAGTGTACCTAAGGTACTTACCTTTCTCTGGGAGGAAAGCCTCCTTGGAGAGTTCATGATTAACAGCGAGATTTGGAATAAAAATGGAAAATGAGGGGTGCCTGGGTGGCTCAGTCGGTAAGTGTCTGCCTTGGGCTCAGGTCCTGATCCCAGGGAAGCCGAAATCAAGAGTCAAATGCTTAACCAACGGAGCCACCCAGGTGCCCCTAAAGTAGTACAATTTTTTAAAAATGTAAGTCATCTCAGTTTTACACATTTGTGTAGGAAAGACACTTGCTCACGTGTATTTAAAGTCCTGGGGGATATTGGTGCAGGCTGCTGTGGGGTGAACAGATAGGGGGACCCACAGAGAGGCCGGAAAATAAGGACTGAAATCTCTGATGGTGAGGTTACCATAACTGCCGAACAGGCACACAGGGTGGAGGGAGATTAGGGATGTGAAACCTGGTCACAGCAAAACCAGGAAGTCTACCGGAGAGAACAAGATAGGATGAACCCCCCCCCCCACCACACACACACACACAACAAGGTAAGTGATGCACCTGAGTGGTCAGAGGAGGCTGCACAGTGGACCGAGCAGCTCCCGGCAATGAGGTCGTGGTGAAAGCCGACACACAAAGAAGCAGCAGACGGTGATGCTCTGACCCAAGGTTCCTGGCTTGATCCCTTCTCCCAGGGCAGCTACCGTCAGAGATGAGCCAGAGGATGAGTCCTAAGATGAAGAATCTTCCTCCGGACAGCAGGGGGAGGGGAGGGAGGATGACTTACGGCTCTTTGCAGTGCAAGTTCACAACTCCTAAGAAGGGGACAGACACAACTGTTCCAGAGGGCGGCAGCCCGGGAGCCTCCTCCCCGCCTCTCTCCCCCCACTGCTGTCCTGCCCTCCATCTCTCCTTTGCTCTCTTCCTCATCCTTCCTTGTTTCCTGCTCTCTCCCTTTCTCTCCCTCCTTCCTTCCCCTTCTCCTCCCACGTCCACAGTCCTCTAGACTGACTAGGGGCATGGGAAGGCTACTTTTCAGTCCATGTTTCAGAATATTGAAATATATGCCGAGTTGTCAGTTGGAAAATTGCCCAAAGGCTTAGAGCGCAGAACAGCAATAAGTGCCAGAAATGAACACGTGCTGCTGGGGGGCAGAAGCAGGCACGGTGGCGCAGGGCCCCCATCTCCTTCTCTCTCCTAGTCTCCCCCGCCCCCCGGAGAACATGCCGACTCTGATCTCCGCGCGGCCCCTGGCTCTGCTGCTTCTGCTCCTGCAGCCACTACAATTTAAGATTTTGCATGTCGGTCTCAATAAGTCAGAGGAAGAGATAGAACAGTTTGAAGATTACTTGGAGGAACTGCACAGCTCAGGACCTGCCAAACCTCTGACCAAGCAGGCTTTCCAAAGACGTACGATTATCGATCCTGAAAGACCACTAATTGATCCAGACTACTGTACTGATGAAATGAAGATGAAAAATGTTCACGACAAATTCCGCTGTGTCAGAGAACATTTCTTCCTCCAAACAGCATATGAGGACTTGCAAAAGATCTGTAAAAACATATTTGTGCCTTGTAAGAATGGAGTTAAGAAATGTCACAGGAGCAGGCAACTAGTAGAAGGGGTGTATTGTAATTTAACGAGAGGAGCTAGAATGTCAGACTGTGAATATGAATCTTCTTATAGGAAGGGCCATGTCCTTATCACTTGTCAATGGCAAGAGGATATTCAAGAAATTATTCCTGCTTACGTGAATGATATTATGGTTTTAGATACTGATGTCAAGGGTAATAGCCCCTTCCGCAATGAAGCGTAGTGGCCGTTCTAAAAGAGCATTCCCTAAAAAATCAGGCATCAGAGGATGTCACCTGCCCAAGCTGATTCTTGCAAGTTAAAATCGAGAATGGCCATCTTGATCCCATTCATTTTAATCATCCACCTCCTTCCCTTCTCCTCACACCATGCAAAGGCGACGTGGGCTAAGTTCATCGATGGCCCTCTGAGATGTGGTTGCCAACAGGTCAAGAAATTTAGCGTATTTTGAGTGTGTTATGAGGATGAATGCCTGCAGTGAAGGAAGAGCCAGCTCCCAAGAGGAACGGGAAATGGTAGTCTAGAGTGTGCTCCTGAGCTGCATTCATGTGAATCTCTAGTTCAGTAGAACTAATGAAGTGCATTGACCTAGTGAAGTGTATCCGGTATGGCTATGCGGGGTTTCTGGTTTGGAAATACCTTTTTCTGTAACATAATTTGAAGGGAAAAGAAATCAAAGCTCCTCAAGAAATTGTGCAATTCAACTTTCCAGTACTATGTTTCTAGACATTTCACTTGTTCTGTTCTTTCCATACAATGAAATACTCAATGAGAACATGAAGGTGTAGATTCTAATAGGAGACATCTCAGGATAAATACCTAAATATTCAGGATAGCAAGTTCCCCGAAGTACTTTTCAATTGTCCAATGCTGTGCTTGTAGATTCCCACATCTTTGCTTTAGATTAGACATCACTGTTCACAAAACTCCAAACGATTCCTCACTTTCTGGCACAGTCACCTTTATTTACAATTCCTTTCCTCACTTGCCAGTAGATGTGGCTTCATCTGAGAATACGCCACTTCCAAAAAAGGGTGGAGAATGTGTATGATAAAGGAAATGTGTCTGGGGGTACCTGGGTGGCTCAGTCGTTAAACGTCTGCCTTCGGCTCAGGTCATGGTCCCAGGGTCCTGGGATCGAGCCCCGCATCGGGCTCCCTGCTCCGCGGGAAGCCTGCTTCTCCCTCTCCCACTCCCCCTGCTTGTGTTCCCTCTCTCACTGTATCTCTCTCTGTCAAATAAATAAAATCTTTAAAAAAAAAAAAAGGAAATCTGTCTGTCCAGTACATGTAATAATTTCTCTCCCTTTGTCTGTGAAATTCCTTAATGTCTTTTAATTATGAGTCTCAATAACTTACGGAAAATGGGATAAGAAGTAGTGAAGGGAGATGGTAGGGAGAGTGTCTATTAATTTTGCACATTGCACTGAAATCCAATCTGTTCATTTCTTCCCCAATCCTTATTCTTGTGGTCAGACTCAGAGCTAAGAGCCTACTTTATCCATCAGTTGATGTAAATAAGGGCCTAGGGCCAAGGACTGCCAGACCCCATTTCAGTGACTGAGGAAAGAACACCAGAAAATCCCCAAACTGCTGTTCACAAGAAAGCTTGGGACTTTTAATTGTAATGTCTGAGTGAATGAGGATCCCATCAAACTTTAGAAATCTCATGACACGCTCTAAAAGGCCACCTTTTATACATCAGCCAAAGAAGTTCTGCACAAAGGCTAGCCTGGGTATGTGCTATGGACCATCTCGTCTGGGCCACGCTCATCTCACCTATCTCGGGATTATATAGCACACAATATATTTGTGAGAGTATGATATATTACAGTAAATAAGGCATAAAATAATCATAATATTATCACCTTCTCTCCAGATAAATGGTCAGATCCATACACATTCGAAAACTAGAATCATGGTCCTAGAATAAGGATTATTTACACGGATTGTTCTTTTTATCTAGTTTTGCATAAAAAAATCCAGATCCTGGCATCTATCCACCGGATTACTTAAGATAGATCAAAACTGTAATTTTCAGCTTTACCCATCGTAAGATTTCAAAAGATTTTCATCCAGTCTCCATTACCATTCTCTCTTCAATAATACCAAACTAACAGGATGAATATTGTCCATAACTTCGACTCACATCACAATTTATTCTTTATGTTAGAATCCCAGTAACGCTGATGCAACAGTAATTTTTTTTTTAAAGATTTTATTTATTTTTTGGGCGCCTGGGTGGCTCAGTTGGTTAAGCGACTGCCTTCGGCTCAGGTCATGATCCTGGAGTCCCTGGATCGAGTCCCGCATCGGGCTCCCTGCTCGGCGGGGAGTCTGCTTCTCCCTCTGACCCTCCCCCCTCTCATGTACTCGCTCTCTCTCATTCTCTCTCTCAAATAAATAAATAAAATCTTTAAAAAAAAAGATTTTATTTATTTTTTGACAGAGAGAGAGACAGTGAAAGAGGGAACACGAGCAGGGGGAGTGGGAGAGGGAGAAGCAGGCTTCCTGCCGAGCAGGGAGCCCGATGTGGGGCTCAATCCCAGGACCCTGGGATCAGGACCTGAGCCGAAGGCAGACGCTTAACGACTGAGCCACCCAGGTGCCCCACAACAGTAATTTTTTAAAAGTGTGGTAAGATACACATAGCATACAATTTCCCACTTTCGTGTACACTTCAGTGCAGTAAGTGCATTCACACTGTTGTGCAACCATCCCAGCGGCTGTCTCCAGAAATTGTTCACCTTTCAAGATGAAGCACTGTGTGCATTAAACAATAACTCCCCCATTTACCCCTCCCCTCCGCCCCTGGCAACCACCATTCTACCTTCTGTCTCTTATGACTTTGACTACTCTAAATGCCTCAGAGAAATAGAACCATACAGTATCTGTCCTTTCTGTGACTGGCTTATTCCACTTAACATCATGTTTTCAAGGTTCATCCATGTTGTAGCATGTGTCAGAGTTTCCTTCCTTTTTAAGGCTGAATAATATTCCATTGAATGTATATACTACATGGTGTTTATCCATTCATCCATCGATGGACACTTACTTGAGTTGCTTCTACTTTTGGGCTATTGCCAACAATGCTATTATGAATAAGGATGTACAAAGATCTGTTCGAGGTCTCACTTTCTATTCTTTTGGGTCTATGGCCAGAAGTGAAGTTGCTGGGTCATATAGTAATTTTTTTTTTTTTTTTTTGAGAAACCACCGCACTCTTTTCCATAACAGCTGCACCATTTTATATTCCACCAGCCATGCACTGGGGCTTCAGTTTGTCTAATTCTCACCAAAACCTGTCAGTTTCTTTTTCTTTTTTTTTAAATAATAGCAATCCTAATGGGTGTGAAGTGGTGATACAACATTCATTTTAAATTTTAATTATTCAGTGAAGGAATGTAGGCAGCAGGATTTGTAAGAGTAAGGAGAAAAAAGTAGACACGGTGTTTGTCTCCTAATCAAACTAAACAAACTAAACCCAACCCATCGCTTCTCGGCCTTTTGGCTAAGATCAAAATAAACCCAACTGGTATTCTCCTTTGAAAATGTATGATGTGGGGCGCCTGGGTGGCTCAGTCGGTTGGGCATCTGCCTTCGGCTCAGGTCATGATCCCAGAGTCCTGGGATCGAGCCCCGCATCGGGCTCCCTGCTCAGTGGGGAGCCTGCTTCTCCCTCTCCCTCTGCCGCCCCCCCTGCTTGTGCTCTCTCTGTGTGTCAAATAAATAAAAATAAAATCTTAAAAAAAAAAAAAAAAGAAAATGTATGATGTACATTACGTCACTGAATAAGAGCAGAAGAGGATAGTCCAGTAAGCAGAGAGCATGGTCGCTCCATCCCTTCTCTCCTAGCACAACATTCTCAAACGACACAAGGGGAAGTACAGAACTGAAGCTTGCACCTATCCCTGTGTTGCTCCTTACTGAAGAAAACTGAGGACGCCAGGCTGAACCCTATTTGTTTGCCCCCGCGTATTTTCGTGCAAAATTGAATTCATATTTCTCATTGCATTTGGTGCATTCTATGACTTGCATCAAGTATGAGATAAATATTCTACCTGCTTTTCATGGTTAGAAGATTACAAAAGCTAGTAAATATTATCACGTTCCCCTTAAGAGATCAAAGGCGATACCTCCAGTGACATAGGGCCTCTGGACAGTGACTCTAGTCTATCAAAACAAGAAATAAAAGATACTTTATCCAAATGAGATTTTGAATTCAGGAACCCCTTTTCCACAAGACTGGACTCTGAGACTATGTTTTTCAACCACTAGGATATAAACTTCAAGAGAACAAGGGCATTCACGGTGATAATGAGTATATATATAAAAATGTGCCTACTTAACCCTTATTTCAAAATGTCAGTATTTGACATTATTCAATTGTTGAAGATTACCTTCCTGCTCTTATTAAAATATATTCATTATAAGTTAAGTAAAAGCAATTTACCACTTCAATATATGCTCTAATAGTAGTACCAGAGCAGAAGGAAGAACAATAGGTTTTGAGGATTTCTTTTTTTTTTTTTTAAGGTTTTATTTATATATTTGACAGAGAGAGACACAGTGAGAGAGGGAACAAACGCAGGGGGAGTGGGAGGGGGAGAAGCAGGCTTTCCGCAGAGCAGGGAGCCCGATGCGGGGCTCGATCCCAGGACCCCGGGATCATGACCTGAGCCGAAGGCAGACGCTTAACGACTGAGCCACCCAGGTGCCCCAGTTTTGAGGATTTCAGGAAGCAAAATATGTTAGGGCTATTGGACTAGAAGCTTGTGAAACAAATATCAAAATAGAGGAATCACTTTTTTTTTTTTTTTTTTTTTTAGGGTGGTACAGAAAGAGAAGGAGAGAGAGAGAATCTCAAGCAGGCTCTATGCCCAGCATGGAGAGAGGGATCACTTCTAAGAAAGGGATAGACATCAAGAATATGAGCGGAAGAACAGAAGAGTAAGAGAAAGAGTTATTTTTTCCCTACTGGGAATAGAGAGAGAAAATGAAAACAAGGCCTGGACATGAAGAGGTCTCTATACCAGGAATAAAATTTATGTCAGTAAAGGGCAACTTAAAGAGCACTGTTAGCACATGGGAAATCATCGGTGAATGCTATCCAATGTCTGTGTCAGGCAACAACATGGATGGGTCTTGAAACGTTAAGTGAATGGGTCAGACTCAAAAGAACAAATATTGTATGATTTCACTTATACGAGGTGCCTAGAATAATCAGATTCCTAGAGACAATGTAGAATGGTGGGGTAGTTTCTGGATGCGAGGAGTTCCTTCCGCATGCGTGTAAAGATGTGGGAAGGTGCCACCCCTCCCTAACAACAAGTACAAAGCTCAACAGACTAAAAAATCAACAACTCTCCTAGGATCTGTAAAAGAGTTGAGGAGAGGGCAAAGCGCTGCCCCCAAGATTGGAGAGACTTACAGGCAAATATAGAGACTAACACCTTAACGGAAGGGAGGTTCCTGAAGGGTGCTAAAGGAACTAGACCAAGGGGGCCAATAGCCAGAAGTGGCTTTAATGCCTTAGTCCTCTGGGTAAACAAAACAAAACCTAAGCCTGAAAAGCCTTGAGGTTAAAAAATTAAAACCTAAGGACAACTGATCACAAGCAGACAACTAGGTTTTCCCAAACAAGGGGACCAAGTCAACTATAGCCAATTAAATAATTTCCTTGCTTTGCTTCCTACCTCTTTCTATAGAAGTCTTTCCCCTCGCTCCTTTTGGTGAAGCTCTCCTAACCACTTCTGGTTTAGCACACAATTCGAATTGGTTTTTGCTCAAATAAACTGAAAAATTCAATACACCTCATTTTATCTTTAACAGGGGAAACCACTGTGGGAACCAATGCAGGGGTAGGAAAATCAGAACTGTCATTGATAAATTGCTGGAGGCTCAGTATGGACAACTCTGAGAGTTCAAAATTCCAGGAGACCCAGTCATGGGGAGGCCCCACAATTTTGTGAGATTTACTTCCCAAAGCTTGAACAGGCTTCCCAAATCACAGAAAAATCCCCTGGTGTTTCTGGCAGGGAGGGGAGAAAGCAACCATTTTCCCTCTGTTCTTAACACTCTGCTTTCTTAACAGATGCATGCTGTTCTTCTTAATAAACCTTGCCCTCAGGAGAAACTAGTTAACCCGAGGCTAACCTGCTAGGGAATTATCAGAGTCTAACTGACCTGGGGGAAGGAAAATACCCAACTCCAACCCACTCTAGACATCCTCTCCCCTGGAGAATCCAAGATAGGACAGACATGACACAAGTGAGATTTTAAGAGCATCTGGAGAGTGTATAGTAGACTACACAGACCTGTTGTGCCTCAGTAGTGATAATTCCTTTCTTCCTCTGAGGGTTGTAATAGGAACCTCAAATTTTACCTGAGCACATAGTCACCCAAAATAAAAGAGTTTTTTTCCAGGTTTCTTTGCAAGTAAAACTGTCCACATGACTAATTTCTAGACAGTGGGATGTCCACAGAAAGTGACCGAAATGAGTGAAACTTCTGAGACATATCCTTGAAGGGGAGGGAAACGCCCCTATTTTCCTTTTCTCTTTCCTAATGGCTGGAATAGAGACATGATGGCTGAGGCTAGAGGAGCCATCTTGGACCCTGACATGGAAGCTGCATGCTCGGTTTGAGCAAAACAAAACCGAACAACAAAATAGGAAGAGCCTGGGTATCTTACACCATGGAGCACTATTTCAGACCTAAACTGACTGTCACTGGACTTTAGAAAAAGAAATGTGAGAGAGAAATAAACACCTACCTTGTTTCAACCGTTGTTATTTGAAGTTTCTTTCCCTGTCAAGACAATTCTAATTGATACATACAGGAATTGGGGAGAAGGGAGCATAATCATGTGTAGATGTAGGTGGTTACCATTCTTTTTTAAGATTTATATTTATTTATTTGAGAGAGAGCATACGCTTACACGCACGCAGGGGAGGGGCAGAGGGAGAGAGAGTCTTAAGCAGACTCCACACTGAGTGTAGAGCCCAACACAGGGCTCGATCTGACAACTCTCAGATCACAGCCTGAGTCAAAACCAAAAGTTGGACGCTTCACTAATTGCACCACCCAGGTGCCCTAGCAGGTTGCTATTAAAGCAATTCCATCAATAACCCCAGACTGCTGAGGCCTGAGGAAATCTAGGTTGTCCATGTAGAGGCCTGGTGTGAATTTTAAGAATGGCATGTAATGATATAATTAGAAAAACAAAAGCACGACAGTGACACCATCTGTGTTAGAGAAATATGACCTCTTTTAACTACTGCTTGATCCCCACTCTTTAACTCAAGTGTTCTGGCACGGGAGAACAGCAAAGAACATTCAAATATAAGGATTAGTAGGAACAACTCTTAGGTTGGGGAATTACAGTTTGAGTTGCATCACGGACTTATTTATGAGCCTGGAGGACCACAACAATTCCTTGTATTTCATTAGCCTCAGGTGATTCTTCTTAATCCGGAGACTGTGACAGGCAGAAATGAGGCTCTCTACATCCCAAGCCAAGACCCAAACTGAGATTCCCCATGCTTGGCATCCTCCGTATCCATCTCATGATTTATGACCATGGCTCACAAGAAAGCTTTGTGAGAGACTCAAAATGCAGTCAGGTATCTACTGAATTTATGAATTAAATAATAAAATTTGCAATTTAAAATTAAAAGACTAAGGAAAAACTGTGGGTCTTATTTTTGTATTTTAACCAATTTAATTCCCATTGTTAAAACCAAAATGAAATTCTTAATAAGTATTTTGGAAAAACGGCTTGGGTGCACCAAAAAGCTCACATCAACCCGCACACCCCATTCCTCAATAGGCCAATACAGTTGGCATGCCCTCGGTTGCTGCTCAGTGCTAAGTGTACAGAAAAATTCTGATGTTAGGCCTGGCGCCTGCCCTGGACCCTTGGTTTCTGGCTGAGGACCAAGACAAGTGGACTGATGCCTCTGGACCTCACTGGAGACCTTGGGAAACCCCCCGGGGGCAGAGCTTGGGCTTGATCAAAGGACAGAGTTGATGGGTTAAAAAAGATAATGTAGGAAATTAGGAACATTCTGGTATGTGTTGTCCATGCACACACTGACCTCATTCGCCTCATTATTCAGGAGATATCAGCGGTCAGGTGTTCTCCCTAAGTGGGAACAGGTACTGTTTCCTTCTTATTCCAAACAGTGATTATAAAAATCATGAAACCTTCATGTCCAGGCTCCTATAGCCTCTAAGTATAAAATAAGGCTACTCTTCCATTAAAAAACTCATTTTAAAAACTTTTAAATACCCATTTCCCCAGACGGGCATGTAATCTCCCTGTAGTATCCTCGGGGGAACTTCTGAATCTCCTGGGGGTGCTGACCCCCTGCAATGGTCCTTCGGGTCCCTCCCACTGCTTTCTTCGTCCAGGGGTCACGTCCACGGACTGTCCTGCCGGAGGCTGTTATAAGCCTGCCTCCTCACTGATGCTGGCTTCAGGAGAGAGAGCCCCGCACGCCCTTTAACCTTAGGCCCCAAGACACACTCTTTCTTTCCCTTACTTACCCAGAGCAGAGCTGTGATTAGATAGAAACAGCTTTAAAATTAAATTTTAAGATAACTGGAACTTTTAAAATTCAAACAGCAATAAAATACATGGAAGTCAACATGGTTATATAAACCTCTTCGTCTTTGGAGATTCTTCCAAAGGATAGAGTCCTAGAAGTAAACTTTATGGTGTATGTGAGGATTTGATTTGTGATTGTCATTGAGAGGTACACATGTTTTGTGTGCTTTTCTATAACTAAGTTATACTTCAATTTTAATAGGCTTCAATGTTTTCTGGATCAAAGAAAAATTACATTTTAAAACCCAATGTATATTGCCAAGTTTTCTCCCCAAAAAGCTATATCAATGCATACTCTCAGTTTATTTAAATCCTTCTAACATTACTATCAAATATGTCATATTCCATTCTGATACATAAAAAATTCTGTTTGTATGGTTTTTTTTTTTTTTTAATTTTATTTATTTATTTGACAGAGAGAGACACAGCGAGAGAGGGAACACAAGCAGGGGGAGTGGGAGAGGGAGAAGCAGGCTTCCCGCCGAGCAGGGAGCCCGATGCGGGGCTCGATCCCAGGACCCTGGGATCATGACCTGAGCCGAAGGCTGAAGCTTAACGACTGAGCCACCCAGGTGCCCCCATTTGAAGGGTTTTAAATAGGTGTTCTTTTTTTTTTTTTTTTTAAGATTTTATTTATTTATTTGACAGAGAGAGACACAGCGAGAGAGGGAACACAAGCAGGGGGAGCGGGAGAGGGAGAAGCAGGCTTCCCGCTGAGCAGGGAGCCCGATGTGGGGCTCGATCCCAGAACCCTGGGATCATGACCTGAGCCAAAGGCAGACGCTTAACGACTGAGCCACCCAGGTGCCCCATGTTTGTATGGTTATTAATGAGGTTAAATATCTCAAATGTTTACTGACAATTTATTCTTTTCTTTTCTGAATTTCCTATTCATATACTTTGCATATTTTTCTACGGGCTTATGTTTATTGATCTTTGGAGCACTTTACATACAATGTTTATTTTATTTGGGTATGAGTCCTTCTCGTGTATGTTGCAAATAGTTTTTCTATTTGGATGTTTCTTTTATAAACTTGTTTGTGATCTCTTCTGTCATCCAGGGGTCTTAAAATTTATGCACCAAATTACAACTGATGACTTGCATATCCTTTAAATACATTTTCCTTTATCTTCTGCTTTGTTTTTATAATGTGATTTTCAAATGTCTTAAATTTTAAATATTTAATTCATATGAAATCTTTTTTAGTGTGTGATCCAAGATAGAAATCCAACTCTACTCACTTTCAAGAAAAAGTCTAATGTGTCTTCACGAGTTTCAGCTTCTGGCTGACTCCTGGTATGTGAGACGCTGGGCATAGAACTCAGTTGAGGCAAAATTCAGAACCTACTGAACTGTGAAATAATAAATAGATAGGGTTTTAAGCCACTAAATTTGTAGTAATTTATTACACAGCAATAAAATAATGAATACAGCAAGATTGAGAGTTTTGGCAGCAACAAAAACCAATGTTATAGAGAGGCATCATGTTGAAACTCACTTTCAAATGGTTCCTGCCAAAATGATAGAGTTATAAAAACAAACGTAGTGGAATGTTTACACTTGGGGAAACTGGGTTAAAAATATATAAGGGAGTTTGGGTTTTGTTTTTTTATTATTTTTACAGATGTTCTCTAAGTCTGATATGAACTAGCAATTCTCAGAGTAGCAGAAACAATAATGTGAATAGTTATTAAGCACTTGAGATATTCAATCCCACTGGTAATGTGGGAAATGTAAACTATTATGATAATGAGATAATTGCACACATATTGCAATTTGGAACTCTTACAAGTATATACCCTAGAAAAACACACATATAGGCAAAGGAAGATGCCCAAGAAAGTTCATTAAAGCATTATTTGTACAATTACTATCAGGAAATTTAAGTGCCTATTTATAAAGGAAAAAATAAATAATCCAATATACTTATAATATAGAATACAATAATAGAAAATCAACAAACAGGATCTAGATACAGTAGTGTTGATAATGTCAATAACAATGTTGACTGGTTTTGTTTTTTTTTTAAAGATTTTATTTATTTATTTATTTGACAGAGAGACAGCAAGAGAGGGAACACAAGCAGGGGGAGTGGGAGAGGGAGAAGCAGGCTTCCCGCCAGCAGGGAGCCCGATGTGGGGCTCGATGCGGGGCTCGATGCGGGGCTCCATCCCAGGACTCTGGGACCACAACCTGAGCAGAAGGCAGTCGCTCAACCAACTGAGCCACCCAGGCGTCCCAACAATGTTGATTGTTAATTGCAAGTGGCAAAAGGATATGCACAACATGAATTAAGTTATGTACATTTTAAAAACACAAAATAGTATACTATATGTATTTATATATATTGTTTGTGGTATATGCAAAGCTAATAAAAGCGTAAAACTATCCACGGGAGAAATAGTTGCTAACATCTCTTAAGTAGTTATTTCTGGAAAATGAGGAGAAAAGAATGGGGGAGTAACATTAGCTGCATCTGTGTCCTTTAATTCTTTTTGAAAACAATAGGGGCGCCTAGGTGGCTCAGCAATTTAGCGTCTGCCTTCAGCTCAGGTCATGATCCCAGGGTCCTGGGATCAAGCCTCACATCGGGTTCCTTGCTTGGCAGGGAAGCCTGCTTCTCCCTCTCCCACTCCCCCTGCTTGCGTTCCCTCTCTCACTGTCTCTCTCTGTCAAAAAATAAATAAAAATCTTAAAAAATAAATAAAAAGATCTGAACCAAATATGGCCAATCATTAACATTTTAAAAAATATTGATGGAAGTGTGTATGTCCTAGTATTATTTTTATTCTTTTCTATATGGCTGATTTATATTATTCTTTTTTTTTTAAATTTTATTATGTTATGTTAGTCACCATACAATATATCATTAGTTTTTGATGTGGTGATCCACTATCCATTGTTTTCGTATAACACCCAGTGCTCCATGCAGTACGTGTCCTCCTTAATACCCATCACCGGACTAACCAATCCCCCTTCCCCCCTCCCCTCTAAAACCCTGTTTGTTTCTCAGACTCCATAGTCTCTCATGGTTCATCTCTCCCTTGATTTATATTATTCTTAAAAGAAACCAAAGAGAGGGGCGCCTGGATGGCTTAGTCCTTAAGTGTCTGCCTTCAGCTCAGGTCATGATCCCAGGGTCCTGGGATCGAGTCCTGTATCGGGCTCCCTGCTTGGCAGGAGGCCTGTTTCTCTCTCTCCCGTTCCCCCTGCTTGTGTTCCCTCTCTTGCTGTGTCTCTCTCTGTCAAATAAATAAATAAAATCTTAAAAAACAATAAAAGTGATCAGAGAGACCTAATTATAGAATTCTTAAATGTGGAGATAGGAGATGGTGGACAGGGAAGTGTCTTCATTTTTTTTTAATGGAATTAGATGAAAAAGAACATTCTGAGGAGTCTGTTCATGAGATTAGCTTTGGAGTAATAATTTGAAATAATGACAGGAAAATAATTAGTGAGTCATCAGTTTGTACCTTTATGTTAGTTTCTTTCCCTCCCAAATGTTAAGAGCTGTGTATTATAACATCTAATGTTGAAACTGAACCGTTTTACAGAGATATATCATTTTAATTTATATCCCTCAAATAATGCATATTAATTGTTGAAGACTAAGAAAAGAATACTCTTGAAACAACCATATTCTATCAGCCAGAGAAAATTATGATTAACTTATTAATCTTCACAGATTTTATTCAGTAAAATAAGTACCTGAGTACTCAAATTTTTATTTATTTAATTTATTTTTTATAATTTTCAGAGGTAGAATTTTTTTTTTAAATATTTTATTTATTTATTTGTGAGAGAGAGAATGAGAGACAGCACGAGAGGGAGGAGGGTCAGAGGGAGAAGCAGACTCCCCGCTGAGCGGGGAGCCCGATGCGGGACTCGATCCCGGGACTCCAGGATCACGACCTGAGCCGAAGGCAGTCACTCAACCGACTGAGCCACCCAGGCGCCCTCAGAGGTAGAATTTAGTGATTCATCAGTTTCATACAACACCCAGTGCTTGTTACATCACGTGACCTCCTTAATGCCCATCACCCAGTTACCCCAACCCCCCACCCACCTCCCCTCCAGCAACCCTCAGTTTGTTTCCTAGAGTTCAGCATCTCTTACAGTTTGCCTCCCTCTCAATTTTCATCTTATTTTATTCTTCCTTCCCTTCCCTTATGTTCATCTGTTTTGTTTCTTAAATTCCACATACGGGGGAAATCATATGGTATTTGTCGTTCTCTAACTTATTTCACTTAGCATAATATCGTCTAGTTCCATCCACATCGTTGCAAATGGAAAGATTTCATTCTTTTTGATGGCTGAGTAATATTTCTCTCTGTGTGTGTACATATACACATCCTCTTTATCCATTCATCTATCTATGGGCATCTGGACTCTTTCCATATTTTGGTTATTGTGGACCTTGCTGCTATAAACACTGGGGTACATGTGCCCCTTCAAATCACTATGTTTGTATCCTTTGGATAAATACCTAGTAGTGCAATTGCTGGGTGATGGGGTAGTTTTATTTTTAACTTTTTGAGGAACCTCCATAATGTTTTCCAGAGTGGCTGCCTCTCAGGGAAATTCTACCAAACATTTTTTTTTTTAAAGATTTTATTTTATTTATTTATTTGAGACAGAGAGAATGAGAGAGACAGAGAGCACATGAATGGGGGGAGGGTCAGAGGGAGAAGCAGGCTCCCCGCCGAGCAGGGAGCCCGATGCGGGACCGATCCCGGGACTCCAGGATCATGACCTGAGCCGAAGGCAGTCGCTTAACCAACTGAGCCACCCAGGCGCCCTCTACCAAACATTTAAAGAAGAACTAATACCTATTCTTCTGAAACTGTTTCAAAAAATAGAAATGTAAGGAAAACTTCCAAACTCATTCTGACTACTCAGGTTTTTAAAGAAAACTTGGGACCCAAGTAAGAGTCAAGCCCAGGTTTTAGAGTTCCAATCCTGAAACTCTTGCACTGGCGCCATCTGGTGGCGCACCTCATACACCTTGTACAGGCTGTGGGGTTTGTTATTTTTGAGAAGTGAATACATAAAAGAGGAAAAATTAGACCCACCACAAATTCAGCACCTACCACTTCCCTGGTATTACACACACACGCACACACACATACACGTGTGTTTATATCTTTTAATAAGATTGAATTCTCTTAAGTCAATCAGAGAAAGACATGTATCATATGATCTCACTGATAAGAGGAAAAAAATTTTTTTTAAGATTTTATTCATTCATTTGACAGAGGGAGACACAGCCAGAGAGGGAACACAAGCAGGGGGAGTGGGAGAGGGAGAAGCAGGCTTCCCGCGGAGCAGGGAGCCCGATGCTGGGCTCTATCCCAGGACCCTGGGATCATGACCTGAGCGGAAGGCAGAAGTTCAATGACTGAGCCACCCAGGCGCCCCGATATGAGGAATTCTTAATCTCAGGAAACAACTGAGGAATGCTGGAGTGGTGGGGGTTGGGAGGGATGGGGTGGCTGGGTGATAGACATTGGGGAGGGTATGTGCTATGGTGAGCGCTGTGAACTGTGTAAGACTGATGAATCACAGACCTGTATCTCTGAAACAAATAATACATTATATGTTAAAAGAAAATAAAAAAGAAGAAGAAGAAGATAGCAGGAGGGGAAGAATGAAGGGGGGAAATCGGAGGGGGAGACGAACCAGGAGAGACGATGGACTCTGAAAAACAAACTGAGGGTTCTAGAGGGGAGGGCGGTGGGAGGATGGGTTAGCCTGGTGATGGGTATTAAAGAGGGCACGTACTGCATGGAGCACTGGGTGTTATGCACAAACAATGAATCATGGAACACTTCATCTAAAACTAATGATGTAATGTGTGGTGATTAACATAACATAAAAAAATAAGATTGAATTCTCTTTATTTTCAAGAGAAATTTACTTGCCCAAGTCTACAAAATTAGTTCTCTTTGTTTGCAAAGTCCATTTTCTTCAGATATTGAATGGTTTCCATATCTCTTTGAAGATTGCAGTTAAAAAACATGAAGTTGGGCAACCCTCTCGGGTCCCCTCCCTTTTCGGGAGCTTTGTACTATTGCTCAATAAACTTTGCTTTGGGGGCGCCTGGGTGGCTCAGACGGTTGAGTGTCTGCCTTCGGCTCGGGTCGTAGTCTCAGGGTCCTGGGATTGAACCCCGCATCGGGCTCCCTGCTCAGGCGGGAGTCTGCGTGTCCCTCTCCCTCTCTCTCTCAAATAAATAAATAAAATCTTTAAAATTAAATAAATAAATAAATAAATAAATAAACTTTGCTTTGCTGCCCACCAAAAAAAACCCCAAAAAACCAACCAACAAACAAAAAAACCCCATGAAGTAAAAACAAACCTCACACAGCAGGGACCAGAGGATAAAATCGTAATAATCAATAATTAGACCTCGAGTTGGTGTATTCTGAGTTATCAGAGGAACTATTGCTTTCATAAGAGAAAAACAGGATGCTATGAAAAAGGAACAATGGAAAAAGAATAAACACTTGTAAAATATGTATATAAATGTGATGGGGAACAAAAGAATCAGTATTAGGATCAAAAGATAAGGACAAAGAAATTAGCCAGCGCGGGAGGTGGTGCCTCTTAGGACCTGGACCGGATTCAAAAAGTGGCGAGAAAGAGACTGTAGCTTGTAGCTCTGTGCAAGTATTACTCTGATAAACACAAAATGTGACCTGAGTGACAGAGTTTTCGTTTGAGACAATGAAAAAGTTTTAGAAATAGACGGTAGTGATGGTTTCCCAGCATTATGAATGCAGTTAATGCCACTGAATTGTATACTTTAAAATGATTAAAAAGGAAATTTTTATGTTTACATATATTTTACCACAATAAGAAAAAAGAAGCATGGGGCGCCTGGGTGGCTCAGTTGGTTGGGCGACTGCCTTCGGCTCAGGTCATGATCCTGGAGTCCCAGGATCGAGTCCCTCATCGGGCTTCCTGCTCGGCGGGGAGTCTGCTTCTCCCTCTGACCCTCCCCCCTCATGCTCTCTCTCTATCTCATTCTCTCAAATAAATAAAATCTTTAAAAAAAAAAAAGAAAAGAAAAAAGAAGCATGACCCACGGTAAGATTCATATTTTGCTGAGTCCATGAATTCCACAGGATGGATTTAAGCGACCACAACTGTGAAGAATAAAAGAACTGTGGAGCCAGGGAATTGCACTTGTCCTATTTGGTTATTTCTGGACGTGATGCTGCCTGTTCAGAATAAAAAACTTGAGTCACTGTGGAACAGGGCCTTCAGGGGAAAAGTTCCCATTTTACAAATGGCTTACTCTTTTTTTTTATCTAGTCTTGGAATTTTAACTAAATCTCCTTCCATTCTAGGATTAACATTAAAAGAGTCACTTCAAAAGTGGTTGAGGTGACTAATCTGGGCAAAACAAATAGATTATAAGAGAGGAGTTAGTGAGAAGAAGCCTGGGTGTGGGAGCAGCATGTCCAGGCTGCTAGAGATAATCTCAAGGGCGGTAAACACTGACTCTGGCATGACCCACGGAAGGGCGTGTGGCCAGACTAAACATGGGTGAATGATGAGATGTCCGCGGCACCTGCACATACTGAGCACTATGATGGAATTTCCCTCTAGGAAAATTGCCTCTAGGAGAAATTCCTGAACCATATCTTCCCTGGATATCTTCCTACAGAATCCCAGATTCCACATGCTGAGTGCATGACTGAAGATACCACGCAGCCATCATGAACAATCCATTCAGATTTAAAGAGTTTTTAATTTGTGTTTACAGAGTATCAAGAAGGTGTGTGCAGAATTCGGACTCATGAGGGTTTGTGTCAGGAAGTGGAGAGAATTTCAGGGAAGAGGAGACACCGTGTCACTGAGAATTGGTTTAGAAATGGCCTGTTCAGTAAAAGGTATGCAAAGTTAAGTAACAATGAGAAGCAATATTTTGCCTATCAATCTATCAGATTAAAATAAAAGATAATACAAATTGTGCAAAGGATGTAGTTGGCACGGGTCCATTCTGTATACTGGTAGCAGGGGATATAAGTACAACTTCGCCGAAAGGGAAGGTGTGAAAACCTAAAAGTACCTACAACTTTAAGATTATTTATACTCTTTGACCTAATAATTCCACTCAGAAGAATTTGTTTTAAGGAAAAGTATCTGTGCAAATGATTTATCAGTAGAAGTCACTTCAATGTCCAAGAGGAGGGAAATAGTTAAATAAATTATATTTCATTAATAAAATTATATATAGCTAGTAAAATTTTTAAAATCTAGAAAATGCGGGCGCCTGGGTGGCTCAGTTGGTTAAGCGACTGCCTTCAGCTCAGGTCATGATCCTGGAGTCCTGGGATCGAGTCCCTGGATCGAGTCCCGCATCGGGCTCCCTGCTCGGCAGGGAATCTGCTTCTCCCTCTGACCCTCCCCCCTCTCATGTGCTCTCTCTCATTCTCTCTCTCTCAAATAAATAAATAAAATCTTTTAAAAAAAATAAATAAAATCTAGAAAATGCTAATGTATAATTTGAATTTTCAAAAAAATGTAACTTTTTCCCTTTCCGTTGCTCATTTCCCCTTCCCTTCCCTTCCCTTCGCTTTCCTCCCTTTATTTCCCCTTTCTTCCCTTCCTATACAGTTTAGTCCTGAAGCCATTAGATGGGACAGAGCAAGGTAGGCATCCACAAGGAGGGTGCGGCTGGCATGGAGAATAGGAAGTCAGAGCCTGAGACAGGCGAATGCGGCATCCATTTAGAGGTGTGAGGGATTTAGGGTGAGTTATGACGGGGGAAATCCAGCATGAAGAGTCAGAGCTTGAGCAGCTAGAGGAGGTGTCCACTCAGAGGGTGACTTGGTGTGGGGTCTGGAAACTGAAATGGGGAGCATCCATGTAGGGGGTAGCCTGGCACAGAGTATCAGAGTCAGAGTGGGCAAAGGGCATCCATATGGAAGAGGGACAGTGGCAGAAATGGAAGATTGGTTACATACATGGAGATTGATCAAATAAGTAAAAATATTAAAGAAAATAATGGGAGAAGAGGGTTATAAATATGGAAATGGAGATATAAATATGGAAAGGGAGAAAAGTAATATGAGACCTGTGGGGTTAGATTAGAATTGGTGTGAACTCATGGTTTTCAGTGTAAATTCATAAATAACATACATGTGGGACGCCTGGGTGGTTCAGTCGTTAAGCGTCTGCCTTCGGCTCAGGTCATGATCCCAGGGTC
>NW_023270839.1:9515105-9531049 GCF_011800145.1 Mirounga leonina
TCAGTCGTTAAGCGTCTGCCTTCGGCTCAGGTCATGATCCCAGGGTCCTGGGATCGAGTCCCACATCGGGTTCCCTCCTCGGTGGGAAGCCTGCTCTCCCTCTCCCACTCCCGCTGCTTGTGTTCCTGCTCTCGCTATCTCTGTCTCTGTCAAATAAATAAATAAAATCTTCAAAAAAATAAAATAAAATAAAAATAACATACATGTAAGTGTGTGTGTGTGTGTGTGTAATTGGATCTTTTTGCTATATTCCCAAGCTCTGTCCATTGACAGTCTTGGAGCTCTCTCACCCCAGCAACCATAAACACACAAAATACTGTTCTCCACAGAAACAACCAGGTGTCTTTGAAGAAATGACTGGTTGGGGCAAGGAAAATATAAGATGAGCTTGGACCATCTGGCTGTTTCTCAAAGCAGGCAAGTGCCTAAAGAATCATGGGGACATGGCAAGAGCGCCCAGAAGTCAGATTTAAAGGGCTTCCACTGAATAATTTGGGGACAGATTATATAACTCCTTGAATAAAACAAGAAACCATGAGTCCTTACTGATGTAAGTAGATAAGTACATTGAAAATGTGATAAGGAATGAAATACTTGCAAAGTCTCAAAGTACATCCACCACAAAATATTTATTAGTTACAAGAGAAAAGCAATGGTAACTTTAGTAGAGAAACCTGGCAAATTCTATCTTAAGAGAACATCACTGGATCAAGCTGACATTGAAGGGGAACTGAAGGTGGGGGAATAACATACATCATTTCCATGTAGAATCTGAATCAAATCAGGACAAACCCACACTGAGGGACATTCTACAAAATAACTGGCTTATAACCTACCAAAGAGTCAAAGTCATGTATGAAAGAAAGCCTGAAGTACTATATCGGACCCAAGGAGAATAAAGAGACATGACAACTAAAAGAAATACATGACTATGAATTGGATTATTTTGCTAAAAAGGACATTATTGGGACAAATGGTAACATTTGTTACCATAGAGCCTGAGCTAGGTGGTAGCATAATGTTAGTGTTAATGTCCTTGTGTGGATGCAAATATCCTTATTTGTAAGAAAGATACACTAACATATTCAGGGGTGAAGGAGCAAACGGTTTAGGAAAAAACATTCTTTGTACTGTACTTGTAATTTCTGAGTTTGGTATTACTTCAAACACTTCAAAGTATATTTGTAAAGTATGATAAATCACAACTACTGTTTTATTCCAATCATGCTTTTAAAGATAAACATGTTTGTATTTATATTTTTTGAAGATTTTATTTATTTATTTGAGAGAGAGAGAACAGGAGTAGGGGGAAGGGCAGAAGGAGAGGGAGAAGCAAACTCCCCACTGAGCAGGGGGCCCCACGACCCCTGCGATCATGACCTGAGCTGAAGGCAGTGGCTTAACTGACTGAGCCACCCAGGCGCCCCTTGTATGTATATTTGTGCATAAAAAATCTAGAAGTATATGCACCAAAATATTGAGTGATTAACTTTGAGTAAGTACATTTGACCATGACTCTTCTTTTGTTCTGTATTTTTCTAATTTTCTATAATGAATTATATTGCTTTTTTTCTTGATTCATTATATCACCATAAAGAAAAAGTAGAAAATACAGATAAACAACAACAAAAATAATCAATAAATTAAAATTGCCCTAACTCTCATTGCTAAAAGTTAACCATTGATAATATTTTGACATATATCTTTCCAGGATTTTTTTTTTTTAAGATTTTATTTATTTATTTGACAGAGAGAGACACAGTGAGAGAGGGAATACAAGTAGGGCGAGTGGGAGAGGGAGAAGCAGGCTTCCCGCGGAGCAGGGAGCCCAATGGAGGGCTCGATCCCAGGACCCTGGGATCATGACCCGAGCCGAAGGCAGACGCTTAACGACTGAGCCACCCAGGCACCCAGGACCAAAATCTTTCATTTCATACTATATTCATTGCTTATTGCTGTGTAACAAATTACCATAAAACTTAGCAGCTTAAAGCAGCAAAAATTGATTATGTCACAGTTTCTAAGGGTCAGGAGTTTGAAAGCAGGTTAACTGGGTGGTTCTGGTTCAGGGATTCTTATGAAGTTGCCATCAAGATTTTAGCCAGGGTTGCAGTCATGGAAAGGCTTGACTGGGGCTGGAGAATCCCTTTCCAAGAAAGCTCACTCACATGGCTTTTGGGAAGGGGCCTTCTCCCTGACTGATGTGACCGGGAGACCTCAGCTCTTCCCCACAAGAGCTGCTTGAGTGTCCTCATGACATGGCAGCTAGCCTGCCGCAGACCGAGTGATTCAAGAGCAAGAGCAAGGAGGAAGTCTTGCTCTTCTTGACCTATTTTGGAAGCAGCATGCTATCACTTTGGTCACGCACTGTCACATTTGATCAACTAGAAATGAGTCCTTAAGTTCAGCCCATACTTAAGGACAGGGAATTAAGCTTACCTTTTGAAGGAAAGAGTATCAGTAAACATGTGGACATTGAGCCACCACAGTAACTAAAAACCATAAAGCTCTTCTCAAAGCCCCTTTGGAAGTCTCAGATACTGATGACAAGTGGCTGACTCGCTCCAGATCAAGAAAGTTGGAGACATGGTACAGCGGTAACATTATTGATGTAAGGGCCAGGAGATCTAGTCCATCCTTCTCTTAGGTGGTATTGACTAGTTATAAAAGGAGGATCAGGGCATATCAGCCAATGTTGGAGAATGGGCCACGCCAAAAAAAAAAAAAATGTGAGTTCAAATCAATACATCTACCCTGAGCGCCTGAAATGCACAAGGCATTGTTAGTTCTGCCGAGGACATTCCCCACTTGTTGATAAATAAGAACCAGAGAGGTTGCTTGCCCAAGGTCAGCTAGTGAATGTTAGAACTAGAATTTGAACATAGACTGTGAAATTCCAGATTCTCTGTACCCAGCTAACCTTGATGTCATCCTGACATTCTAGAGTCTACTCCACCTGCCTGTCTGCCTGACGTGATCTCCAGCAAAACGGGTTATTTATTCCTTCCTTAGAATGTGTATGTCCTAAAGAACCAGCTTCTGTCAGGGCTTGCCCTTTGCAAAGGTGTTAGGCTGGGGGGCCAAAAAGCAGAGCCTAAGATGGAGATTTCTGAGTTAGTAATTCATTGAGGGCGTGCTCTCAGGGGATACCTGTAAGGAAATAACAGAAGCACCATAGGGCAGAAGAAAAGCTAAACAAGGATGTGATTTTAGGGGGTGCCTGGGTGGCTCAGTCATTAAGCGTCTGCCTTCAGCTCACGTCATGGTCATGATCCCGGAGTCCTGGGATCGAGCCCTGCATCGGGCTCCCTGCTCGGCGGGGAGTCTGCTTCTCCCTCTGCCAGCTTCTCCCTCTGCCTGCCGCTCCCCCTGCTGTGTTCCCTCTCTCGCTGTGTCTCTCTCTCTCTGTCAAATAAATAAATACAATCTTTAAAAAAAAAAAAAAAGGATGTGATTTTACCAAGTCCAGCCTCAAACCTGACCCCATGGAGAGCTCTGGAACATAACTGACATGAAATGAGGGCAAGAGGAAAACAAAAAATTAAGGCAAGAGGTCCAGGTTCTTGTTCATCTGGATCGATCAGTCACTGGCTGTGGGCCACCCTGGGGGCAGGACCTAACCTCTTAGGCAACGCCAGTGAGGAAGCCCCCCCCTCTCCAGGGCCCCCCACTGGAAGTGACACTCCAGAGAAGCGTGCACGTATGAATTCTTGGTAGGTAGCACTCACAGCAGCTGGGGGATGGCTGCACCTGCCTGGTAAAGGATATCTAGCTTTGCCGTTGACCCTTTGATACCCTTTCGTTCACTCTGGAAATACACTCTTCTAACCCCAGTCTCCTAATGCAGTTGTTTGCTGTATGTTGGTCCTCAGCCAGACCAGATGTCCAGAGCAGTGCCAAGTGCAGGACCTAATCACATCATCTTTCCTCTTCCTATCACAATTATTCCCTCTGGGTCTTGTTTGTGGGTGTGCTAAAATGGCAGATACAATAACCGGTTAACTTCTTGCTTTTTAAAAAAAGAATGTATACCCAGGAACTAGCACACTGCCAAACCCTTGCAAAAGCATTCACAGAAGTACTGTTTTCTTTTTGCTTTTCTTGTTGTCATAAGGTACTGAAAATCCCACTGATTCTTTGAAGCTAAAAATTTTATATCCTTGCATTTAGGAATGCACAATAAGTTTATAAAGATATAATTCCAAACACTAGTCTCATGTCAATGATGGAGAGCTGACACTTTTCAGACAGTGGGGCATCCCAGTGCCTCCTGAAGTCCTACTCTGCCCCAGCATAAGCACTTGAGTTTCCCTCATCATGCCTTCTGCTTAGCCTTAATACCTCATTTTCCTCTTCTCCCTATTCTTCCCCTAAATCCATTGTTTACTTGGTCTCTGAATCATAATTCTGTTAGGAGTTAGTTGGACAGTTAGGTGGTCAGGGCCAGGGTCCCCAAAAAGAAAATACGGATTCAGGACAGCTAAAACAAAACAGCACTGACATCCTGTTTTGCAGCTTAGACAGGACCCCACTGACATTCTGCTTTGCAGCCTTTGCAGAAATGGCTTCTGCAAAATGTCCTAAAATAAGACAATTAATCACAAAAGCATCTGTCAATATCACAGGCAAGGGGCAGTTAAGACATAAGCCCCCAGATCAGCAAAAAAGGACCATTAGCACACGGACATTAACCTAATAGGTAGACAGATAGGTGCCCAAAGCCCTGATTGGCGCCACTCAACACACCCTGATTGCTTAAGAAAGTTCTGCAAAAGAGCTCATAAAATCCCCTAAACTTAGAAACTCCGGGGGCAACCCTCTAGGGCCCCCCTCCCTCTCTGAGAGCTTTATACTCTTGCTCAATAAATTTTGCTTTGCTGCCCACCACTCTTTGTCTGGTCTGCCTCTTCATTCTTCAGAGCAGCATGACCAAGAACTGCGGGCACTTAAGGGGACAAAAATCCTGTTAATAAAGAGCCAGCCCAGTTGCTCCCAGAAGTGGCATCTCTGTGATTTGAGTCACTTTCTGGCAACTAACTAAAGCTCAGTCTGCACATGTGAAGAGGAAATGGCAAGCCCCTAGGTGGGGTACAGGGTACAGAGGCAAGAATATCAACAAAGAACATGCTAAAGCAAAGGATTGCTGACCATAGCAACAACTCTGTCCCTTGTGATGAGGGAGCAGAAGGCAAGCTGAGGACAAAGCACAAGCTGACACCCTGCAACCCCCCCCCACCTCCGGGGTGGGATATGTGTGACATTCCTCCAGGAAGCCCCTAACTGTCTTCATGTTACTGCCTTGCTAGAGGGAAAAACAACCTTAACTTGACAATGGCAAGGCCTCCAGTATCCTCTGAGTCTTCTTTAACATGTGAAAATCCCTTTGAAACCTCCCTTTTCCTTACCTTCCCTAACTCCCAAGTATATAATCAGCCATTCCTCACACCCCCGGGGCCGTAGCTCTTTCTACCCACGGGTCCTGTCCCCGTGCTTTCATAAACCACCATTTCGCACCAAAGATGTCTCAAGAATTCTTTCTTGGTCGTTGGCTCCAGACCTCACCTCACCAAACCTCACCTATATTCCAAAACTACATCACCTTGGACTCCCTTTTCATCCCACCAGGAATGAGTCTCTGTCAGACGATGTCACTTTGCCACCTTGGAAAGGAGGGCCAGCCCAGTCTACTCTGCCTAGCAAGAGTGAGCCCCTGAGGGAGCTGAGGAAGAGAGTCCATGTCGGAAGCCCAACAAGGACATGATACAAAAGACATTACCCTGAATTGGGCTACAAGCAAATCCCTTAGGGTGTGTGCGGCCCTGGTCAAAATCTGTGGGGAGAGGGGCGCCTGGGTGGCTCAGTCATTACACGTCTGCCTTTGGCTCAGGTCATGATCCCAGGGTCCTGGGATCGAGCCCCGCATCGGGCTCCCTGCTCCGCGGGAAGCCTGCTTCTCCCTCTCCCACTCCCCCTGCTTGTGTTCCCTCTCTCGCTGTGTCTCTGTCAAATAAATAAAATCTTAAAAAAAAAAAAAATCTGTGGGGAGAAGTGGAAACCCTATGTAGATAAGCAATTTTATTTTCAAACATATCATAAAATTCATGGGCCCAACTGAAGTATAGTGATTTATTGCTGAAGATTTAGAATTATGAGTGAAGATATGTATCTGTTTATTGTCCAATTGATGAGGGAGCAGAAGGCAAGCTGAGGACAAAGCATGAGCTGACAACCTGCAACGTCCCATGGGATATGAGTGACATTCCTCCAGGAAACTTCCAACTATCTTAATATTAATGCTTTGCTAAGGGAAAAACAACCTTGGCTTGATAATAGCAAGGCTTCCAGTATCCTGAAGATCTTCTTTAGCATATGAAAGTCCTTTTGGACACCTCCCTTTTTCCTTACCCCCAACTCCCATGTATATAACCAGCCACTCCTCACAACCCTGGGGCAGCAACTCTTTTCTGCCCACTGGTCCTGTCCTCTGTGCTTTAATAAAATCCCTTTTTTAGGAGCGCCTGGGTGGCTCAGTGAGTTCAGCGTCTGCCTTGGGCTCAGGTCATGATCTCAGGGTCCTGGGATCCAGCCCTGGGTGGGCGGGGCTTCCCACTCGGCATGGAATCTGTTTCTCCCTCTCCCTCTGCCTCCTCCCCCTGCTCATGCTCATGCTCATGCTCTGTCTCTCAAATAAATAAATAAAATCTTTTTAAAAATCACCTTTTTTACACCAAAGAAATCTCAATTCTTTCTTGGCCGTCAGCTCTGGACCTCACCAACATCCCCAAACCACATCACAATCGGTGCACAGGCAGATTCTTTGTGGTATCTGTACACCATCTTGATGTGTTTTTTGGGATGTGCTATTGTCAAACTAAGATTGTTTTTCCCTCAAGCAAGGCATTAACATTAAGACAGTTGGGAGCTTCCTGGAGGAACATTATACTCTGCCCGCCTCAAGTATTTATCAGTGGGATGCAGGTTATAAGGACATCTAATTTTACCTATAGTTCCTTCTGCCTTTGTTCCCCACATCAATCTCGTCTTGCTAGATCTAGGAACCATTTCTTTGTGTTCTTTATTGCTAAACGTACCATTCTTAGATAATTTTACCTCTCTCACCACAAGAAAAAGGAAGTACAATGTCATAACTCTTCAAAATCTGTCTGAATTTAGGGGCGCCTGGGTGGCTCAGGTGTTAAGCGTCTGCCTTCGGCTCAGGTCATGATCCCAGGGTCCTGGGATCGAGCCCTGCGTCAGACTCCCTGCTCAGTGGGAAACCTGCTTCTCCCTCCCCCACTCTCCCTGCTTGTGCTCTTGCTCTTGCTATTTCTCTCTCTGTCAAATGAATAAAATCTTAAAAAAAAAAAAAACTGTCTGAATTGAAACAATATAGATCTCCCTGCCTCTGCAGTTTCCTAGCCTTGTTTATTTAGTATAAGCAACAGAAATGTATTTCTCATAGTTCTGGAGGCTAGAAGTCCAAGCTCAGGGCGCCAGCATGCTCAGGTAGGGCCTTCTTCTGGGTTGCAGATTTCTCGCAGCATCCTCATGAAAAGGGAAAGGATGGGACTTTAGGGAGGGAAAGAATAGGAGGCCCCTGACTAGGTTCTGAGGGTATTTCAGGTATGCGGATGCTGAGACAGAACAAAGAGATCAGGAAAATTTAGACCACCCTATCCCAATTACTAAATGTTTTTCTAATAATAGCACTGTAACCACAGAAAATAAAAATAACCACAAAAACTAATTAGGCCTCAAAAGAAAAGTTCACTATAAAGATTAACCAGACCTAGCAATACATACCTATAGATCAAGGATGTCACAGAAACAAAAATTCACACAATGTACAAGCGTCATGTCTAGTTCTAGGCCACTGACCTAATCACCAGCAAGTTTCCTGGTAAAGTCCTAATATAAGGTCAGAGATGGAGACACCTGGGTGGCTCAGTCGGTTAAGCATCTGCCTTTGGCTCAGGTCATGATCTCAGAGTCCTGGGATCGAGCCCTGCATCGGGCTCCCTGCTCCGCGGGAGGCCTGCTTCTCCCTCTCCCACTCCCCCTGCTTGTGTTCCCTCTCTCGCTGTGTCTCTCTCTGTCAAATAAATAAAATCTTTAAAAAATAATAATAATACATGTTTCAAAGTATGCTTAAGAGCAACAACAACAACAACAAAAAAGAGCAGGGACACCTGGGTGGCTCAGTCAGTTAAGCATCTGGGCGTCTGCCTTCGGCTCAGGGCATGATCTCAGGCTCTTGGGATGGAGCCCTACATCGGGCTCCCTGCTCAGCAGGGACCCTGCTTCTCCCTCTGCCTGCCACTCCCCCTGCTTGTGCTCTCTCTCTCTTTCTGACAAATAAATAAATAAAATGTTAAAAAAAAATTGTTAAAAAAAAAAAAGACCAGAGATGAAAAGCCCTCACTGGCAACCCAGTCAGGACCCCTCTCACTCCTGAGAACTTTTTCTGCATCCTTGCTTAATAAAACTCCATCCCTTAGCTCACTCTCCTTTGTCTGCGAGACTCATTTTTCAACTCCATGAGACAAGAACCTTAATCTCCTGTTTCACTCACATGGCAGAAGGGGCTAGGAAGCTCTGGGGTATCTCTTTTATAACAGCACTAATTCCATTCATGAGAGCTCCATGACCTAACCCCCCCACTGATGTAGGAAAGATGTTAGGGTTCAAAGCCAACGGCCGAGAAAGAATTCTTGAGACGCCTTTGGTGCAAAAGGTGGTTTTATGAAAGCACAGGACAGGACCCATGAGCAAACAGAGCTGCACCGGGGTCATGAGGCGTACCCCATGATATACTTTCAAGTTGGGAGGGGGTTAGGGATAGCACAAGCCTCCCAGGTTTTTTGGAAACAAGGGTTCCAGGATCCTGAGGGAGCTAGCTATTGTTAGGAAAAATCACTTATTACTGTTTAGTAAACCCTCAGTCATAAGACCCTTCAGATGTATATCGGTGGGTCATATGTTTGGAAGATGATTGCCAACATGTATATTGGGGGGTAGAGATAAAGGAATTTTCCAAAGGAATTTTTATAGGTTAAAGTAGGCTTAGAGGATCCTGGGGGCTGGGCTAAGATTGCCTTTTGCCCTTAGCAAAGTATCAACAACAAGACAGTTGAGTCCCTAGAGGAATGTCACTCTGCCTGTTTCAAGGACTTGTCAGTGGGTTGTAGGTAGTAAGGAAATTTAATTTTTCTTTTGCCTTTGTTTCCCAGATCACTTACTTTAGGCCCTACCTTCTAATACCATCACAGTGGGCATTAGGATTCCAACATGTGAATTTAGGGGTGACATGTATTCAGACCATGGCACCAAGAGTATGAAAGAAAATGAGAATGATAATTCATTTTCTGGTCATGTGGAATTTGCCATTTGGAATTTTATAGTGTAAACATAAAACAGCACATCTTCCAACCATATCTTCTCTTGAACTCTATAGGTTGTAATCATTGCATTCCTAGATTGTGACCTCTTTTATAACTAACTTCACTACACTCCTACCTTCTACACATAGACACCAGCAAGGATGAAAGGCAAGGGGCCCATGGGCAGAGTAAGAAGAGCAGTCCTGTTTACATAAGGAATAACTATCATTTACCTTTATCAAGACCAACCCAAGAGAGTACTTATCAACCAGAGGTGAGAGAAGACGCTGATCAGAAGTGCCCCATTCACACTGCAAAGCAATGGTCTCAAAAGTCCTTACAGGAGTCAAGAGGAGCTACCCCATATCTCCATATGGTGTGGAGCTTGCAAACCGTGGAGTAACCACCCTGGGTGCCAGTGTAGGGGGCTGACAGGGTAAGGACTATGTGCTGCTGAATAGGGAAAGGATGGGACTTTAGGAGGGAGAGAATAGGGGCCCATCTAAGCTCTGGGGGTATTTCAGGTATGCAGACATGGAGACAGAACAAAAACAAAGATTAGGAAGGAAAAATCAGACTACTCTGTCCCAGCTGCTAGGGAAATCAGACCCCCTGTCCCAACTGCTCGGGTTAAAATGTTTTCCTAATAATTACACTGTAACCACAGAAAATAGAAAATAACCACAAAAAATGTTAAGGCCTCAAAGGAGAAGTAAACCATAAAGATCAACCAGACCTAGCAAAACAGATGTCACAAGAAACAAAGACTCTCACACAATGTACAAGTGTCATGTCTAGTTCTAGCCCACTGACCTAACCAGCGGCAAGTCTCCTGGTAAAGTCCTAATAAAAGACGAGAGATGAAAAGCTCTCACTGGCAACCTGGTCTGGGGTTGCTCACTCCTGAGAGTCCTTTCTGCATCCTTGCTTAATCAAACTCCATCCGTTTGCTCACTCTCCTTTGTCCGTGAGATTCATTCTTCGGCTCCAGAAGACAGAACCTTGCTCTCCTGCTTACTGTTGCTTGCCACCCTCGAGTGCTGTAGGCCGGAAGTAGCAAGCAGTAAGAACATGAATGGGTGAAAGCCTCCCACATATGCTCTCAACTCCAAGAGTCAGTAGTGACCACTGGTGACCCGGAGCCTTAAATTCATACTGTGTCTAGGATGTGTTTCAACCCAAAAATCATACGTGAACACCATTCTAGTGACCCCCATTCATGTGATCCCACAAAAGAAATACCATGCCTGCCAGAGAGAGTGACCCACTTACCAGGCCACTGTCCTGGAACCAAGGTTTGGCTTTAGGACTTGAGGATGGCTGCGTATGTGCAAGTCTCAGAACTTTTGGGGGGCTGCTGGTTGGCTCAACACATGGAGTAGGGGAGCAATGCCCTGAAGGGGAGAAATGGGACATAAGCCCACACAGGTCCGGTTCAAGCTCGGGAACCTGGCCTGGATGGCACTGTTGGCCCCAGTCAGTACCAGATGCAGGAGGAGGACTTCCTCTGTGCAAGGCACTCCAAAGTGTAGGGTACCCCTGAGGGGTTAGGCCCAGGGCAGGGGCCGTTTGCTCAGTTCTAAGGACTGCACTAGCCCCAAGTATATAAATTCTGTGGCCATCCAAGGGATGAAATCTGAGCAGTTTTACAGGACCCCACATATGCACACACTAGCCAATGCCCCAAATTGTAAGCTGTGCTGATATTGCATTTTGTACTCCAGCACCGCTTCCGGACGGAGCCTGTCAAAATGCTTAGGTGCTGTCTACCGGAAGCGAACCGAGCAACACCACCCCCGAGGGCAGCCGCCATTTGTTGAACTCTACTATGGGCCATTTAGTCTCATCTAATCCTCGTAACAGCCCTATAAAGTAGGTACTATCATCTCATTTTACAAATAAGGAACTGAGGTTCTGAGAACCAACAGCTATTATCCATGGTCACAACTGCTTCTCCGTGGCAGAGCTTCGATTTCATGCCAGGATTGTATGAGTCCCAAGAACCGATTCTTTTCTCCTACAGCAGCACGTTGATGTCCTTTGGGCATGTTGGTGGGGTCCGGAGCTGACGGCCAAGAAAGAATTCTTGAGACGGCTTTTGGTGCAAAAAGGTGAATTTATGAAAGCACGGACACAGGATCCATGGGCAGACAGAGCTACTATCCCGGGGTTGTGAGGAGTGGCTGATTATATACTTGGCAGTTGGGGGAGGTAAGGAAAAAGGGAGGTGTCCAAAAGGACTTTGATCTGCTAAAGAAAACTCTCAGGATGCTACAGGCCTGGCTACTGTCAAGCTAGGGTTGTTTTTCCTTCTAGTAAGGCATCAACCTTAAGACAGTTGGGAGCTTCCTGGAGGAATGTCATACTCTGCCCTTCTCAGGTTCTTGTCGATGGGCTGGCAGGTCAGCCTGAAGACATTTAATTTAGTTTACTTTCCCTTCTGCCTCAGTTTCCCACATCACTCAAGGAAGGGAGGGTGATGTTAGGGCTCCAGGAAATTGAGTCTATGGGTCTCTGGGAGTTAGGCTATTGATAAAAATGCTTTTTCCTTGTAAATCACCCTAATTGCTCAAGATAGTTCCGCATAAGAACTCATAAAAACCCCCAAGCTTAGAAACTCCAAGAGCACACCTCTCGGGCCCGCTCCGTCTCTGGAGCTTTATACTCCTGCTCAATAAACTTAGCTTTGCTGCCCACCACTCTTCGTCTTGTCTGCCTCCTCATTCTTTGAAAGAGGCGTGACCAAGAACCTCGGGCACCAAAGACAGAAAATTCTGCAACATTTGCCTGGGGGCTCGTCCGGGATCTCCACCATCATCAAGGACATCTAACCGTGAGTAGTGGGCAGCAATTCTCTCTCTCTATTTTGTTTGTCAACACAATGGGCACCCGTCAGGCTTGTAAAAGTGATTAGCGCGGCTGTCATTCTTAAGTCTCTGGTGACAGGCTCTCTGGGCTCCTTTCAGACTGATCCCCCAACATAAGTTGGGAATGTCGGTTTGGTGAGGACGCAGAATTCCTTTCGGGGCAGATCACCAGATGTGAGGGACGTAGGGAAGACTGAGCAGCAATTGAGGGGTCCTGACCAAGATTACCCTTTGGTGGACACCCAAAGGCTCTCGGAGGAATCTGGCTCCTTACAGGCCCGTCTGGGCATCTGGAGAGAAACCCCTCTACTGCTCTTTTCTTGGCTGATTCTTCCCTAGGAAGAACAAATGGGAAAAACCCAGGATGGTCCCCCTGGACATCCTCATACAGAAGGTTTGGGCGGCCTCCAAGAGATCCCACTCACAGTTCCCTGTCACGATGAGGAACAGCCTTCTCTCCCTGCCGTCCTGCCCATAGTGGCATCTTTGACTCATACTCCCTTACCCCAGTTACCCAATCAGATGGAAGGAATCTTCATATTAAGCAAAAGGGCTGGCCATTGAGGCCTCCCAGGAGACCTAAGAGACCTGGTTCATGCTGCGCTTGATGGGCCCCCCCCTTGAATTCTCCTACTCAGGAGATCCCAGCATTACGTTCTCTGTGCAAATGCAGATGCCAAACATCAGTGCTATTTCTGTGTAAATGATGGATATGTTCCTACCCCCCTCAGGCTTATGCCTCTATGACATAAAAGAAGGGGAGCTCCCATACATGGCGGGAGCCATTCTACTCCATCTAGTAGACTGCACTTTCCCTGCGTACGTTTTAAAATGGACACCCCATTGGTTACGACATCTATACGTGGGATTGGCAGAACAAGGCAAGTGAACGATGTCTACTCAGGTGGCTTCCCTCTCCCCAGGCACCCCATCTCCTCCCACCAAAAGCTGACCTTTACCAACCTCTTATTGTGGTCATGCCAGACGGAACAATTCTACTCTGCCTGTCATGCCAACTTTCAACAGACTCCGAGAAGTCTAGCACATCCATCCAACACTAGGGGAGTCTTAAGGAAAGGGTCGGGGAAACCAGGGTCGCTCTCTGGAGGTAGGACCAAGCCTGGTAAGCGTGACTACTCCCAGCACCTTGCAGAGACCACAGGGGCTCTGGCCGTCAGTCGCCTGAGTAGCTAGGGCCACGCATCAGGAAAGGATAAAGAGGAACCGAGGAGGGGGATGCCTTTTCCTCTCTTCCCAAAAGCCTTCCTGATCAAACTATAAGAAATTGAGGTAAGGGATGCCTTTTCCTCTCTTCTTATAGATGCACAATTCCCTGACCAAAACCCGTACTCTGTTAACGGACTCCAGATATGCCCTCCTGGTTTTAACTGGGAAAAAGGTGGTTCATTTTCTTTTGCTCTGAGACATGGCCACAGTACAAGTTGGAGGATGAGACATGGCCACCTGAGGGAACTGTCAATTATAATACTATTTTACAATTAGACTTGTCTAGCAGATGTGAGGGAAAATAGGGAGAAGTACCTTATGCACAATGTTTCTGGGCCTGAGATTGACCCCAGCCTCGGGGCTGCTCTGCCCCACCGCCCGCCATGGAGAGGAACAAAGGACTACCACACCCACACCCACACCCAAAGTAGATAGGCCGATGGAGTTCGCAGAGAATCCTTCACCCCTAGTTTCTCCTTCCCCGGGGCCTCAACCTGCTTGTCCAGGTCTTAGACTGGTTCCCCCTACCTGTCTGCCCTACCCTGAACCCCCTACTGGTGCTTGGGGGGGGCTCTAGCCCTTGCAAAAACATGCAGTCCCTGGAGGGGGGCCAAGGGGAGGGGCCCTATGACTCCGGTACCCTTTTCATTGCAAGACCCGAAACAAATAAAGGGGGACCTTGGAAAATTTTCTGATGACCTAGATAAATGTATAAAAGCCTTCCAAAATCTCACTTACGTGTTTGAATTAACCTGGAAGGATGTAATGCTCCTGTTAAATCAAACCCTCTTTCTCTGCCTTCTGGCAACACTCTGCCTCTTCTGTCTCCCTGTCCTTCTCCTGCTTCTGCACCACCTTGGGTGCGGCCTGCATACACTGCTCACTCCAGATACCCCCCCGCCAGTGTCTCAGGTAAAAATGGGGACAATGGGGAACAAACTGACTTCTAAAGGAGAATCCACGTGGAATATAATTTGGTATTTAAACTAATTTAAGTTCAATCGATATGTCTTTAAAGTTATCAGCATTAAATATAAAACTTGTATTCTATCTAGGTTTGCTGAAGGTCAAATAAGCTCGCGTTATCGCTGTTGCAATTTGTTAGCAAAAAGATGATCTTGTCTGTCTCAAAGTTTTCATTGGGTAACTGTTAAGATAGTTTTCAAAGTCTCTGGTAACCCTAAAACTTCCAAGTTTTGCTTGGATGATAAATGGGATTGAATTCATTGGACATCTAGGTCTTTTCCAAATAGGATAAGGAGCTAAAGCACTGATTATTGGATGTAGGTTTGTGCTTTTGACTTCTTATTACAAAGAAACTAAGGGTATTTGGGTCTGTTGGTAAACATAATGCTAAGTTATTAACTGCCACCCAAACTCAGAAAGAAAACCCAACAGTTTTCTTAGAGAGGTTGAGATAGGCTCTCATTAAATATATAGCTGTCTCCCCTGGTTCTCCCGAGGCCGAGATCATTCTCAAAGACACATTTGTGACCCAGTTGGCCCCAGATATTCAAAAAAAGCTGCAAAAGTTGGCTGTTGCCCTGAGGGGACCCTGAAAGTGTTCTTACAAGCCACCAACTGGGCCTTTTACAACTGGGACCAAGAGGAGAGTAGGAAAGGGAAAGAGAGGCTAAATAGGAAGCCTGAGGCCTTGGTGGCAGCCTTGCATGCCGTTGCCAATTTGGCTCCCCAAGGCTCTGGCACCAAATGCCACTTCCGTGGCTGCCCAGGGCACCGGGAGCGAGAATGCCCTCAATGGAGAAAATCAAAGCTCCGCAACCCCTGTCCTACATGTGGAGGAAGGCGCTGGAAAACTGAACGCCCTCGGGGACCTCAACCTACGAGGGCTCAATCAGCTCCCCGCCACCACCACACAGGGACCAGCACCCCCCCGACAGGGACGAATGGGGCCCCAGGCTCTTCACAGTGACTACCCCAGAACAGCTTGCCAGTGGGAACCCAGAGCCTCGGGTAATTCTGGAGATAGAAGGAAAGCCAATCAATGTCTTTCTTGATACTGAAGCCACCTTTTCTGTTCTACTCTCCACCCTGGGCCAACTGTCCAACCGCAGTGTTGTTGTCAAAGGTGTCAATGGACGATAACCAAATTTTTCTCATCCGCTGGGATGCACTTGGAGAGATCTAATTTTCTCTCACTCCTTCTTTTTTTTTTTTTTTTTATTTGACAGAGAGAGACACAGCGAAAGAGGGAACACAAGCAGGGGGAGTGGGAGAGAGAAGCAGGCTTCCCGCTGAGCAGGGAGCCCGATGCGGGGCTCGATCCCAGGACCCTGCGATCATGCACTGAGCCGAAGGCAGATGCTTAACGACTGAGCCACCCAGGTGCCCCAGTCTCTCACTCCTTTTTTTTTTTTTTTAAAGATTTTATTTATTTATTTGACAGAGAGAGACACAGCGAAAGAGGGAACACAAGCAGGGGGAGTGGGAGAGAGAAGCAGGCTTCCCG